>NC_056745.1:1058937103-1058979603 GCF_019279795.1 Protopterus annectens
TGTGTGTGTGTGTGTGTGTGTGTGTGTGTGTGTGTGTGTGTGTGTGTGTGTGAAAATCAAATATCCAGGTGTGGGTGTGTCAGCTACTTGGAACATGGACACAGTGCTCCAAAATGAGTCTTGTTTGGGATCTGGAGAGACACAGATTCCAGTTCCAGGTCTGGAGTGTGTTCCCTGTGTACTCTTGGGGGAAACTGTGCTTGATGCAGTGAGCTGTATCTGAAAATATTGTGTAAACCCATTCCTGTTTTTAGTGGCTGTCTCTCACTGGTGTCAGTGATAAGGACTTAGGCTCCTTGATTATTGACCCAGGGTAGAGAGGCCATCACAGAAGGTATTACAGAATTTCAACTCCCACCACTCCAGGGACATAAGGGGATAACGCCTTGACAACATCCCACAATACACTGCATCACCCCCCCTTTTATATCTACCTCTTGAACATCAGCATATTGCTGCATTGGGGATGAGTGGTGAGTGGGACATAACAAAAGCAACAGGGTGAAATAGTGATGGCCAAGATTCCCAGTGCCCTCAGATTCCACAAACATCCCCAGCTAGCACTGGAAATTTCAGGAGATCAGGAGTATTTAATAGACCAGGAAATGACAAGGGGCACTGTGTACGAAGGCTATAAAATGATACAGGGACCCCATCCCCCACCAAAAAAAAAAAAGAATGAATACCAGTCCCTTGGAGCTTCTGGAGACCTGGCAGCCCATACACTCCCAAGTTGTATATGTGGATTTTAACACACACTTAATAGTGGTCTCAGCTCCAAACCTCATGTAGTCTAAAACAAGCCCCATATATTAGACTGAAGAGTTTGTACTTGGGGGGAGCAGACAGTATGTCCATTACGACATTACTTTCTCTTACAATTGACCCTCTGTGTGCATAGAATGCCACTATAGCTTATGTGAGGGCTGTGGACAGTATGGTCATTGTTTCATTGTTTGAGAATCACTATAGCTTGTCTAGGCTCAGTGTACTGTTTAGGTGTAAAAAGTTTGAATATATTAACCATAATTGGTATATTTTTCACTTTCCTCACAATGAAATGTCAGACACATATACAGGTGGTTACTGGGGGGGGGGGTCAGGAGTAAAGAGGCATGCTGTTATATATGCCTGGCAAGAGCTTGAAATACATTCCTTTATTCCATCTGTTATTTCTGTTTTTTCCCAATCTGTTCAGAGTGGTATACAGAATACAGATGTCTTTTGGGGGTAAGAGTGAGGAAGTATGCTGTATATATGTTTAGCAGTACCCATGTGACTATCTCTCTCTCTTTTTTTTTTGGAAGTGGAGAAGAAGACAGGCACCATTCCAGATACAATTTATGTATCCTCATAAGGATTTACCTTCTGAGTTTTTTGTGAACTGCTACTGTGTCAGATGTAACTTATTTCTTATTTAAAAGAAAAAAAATGACTGAATTTCTTGACTTGCATAAGTTTTAGTTCAAGTCATCAGTGAATCAAAAAGTTGGAAAATAGCTGAAAAGTGCACCTCATTCCCTAAGCATAATTTGGCTATTTATTGCACACTTATTAAAGTACATGCATACCCATTATAGATCTTTTGAAAGTATGTAGGAAAAATGACTTTTGTTCAGGCTTTTATTGTATCAAAATGTTGGAAAAATCTTTACAATGCACCTCAGAATGTCTGCAATCCTCCAGTGGCTTCTGAGAGCCTAACAGCCTGTAGAACCCTAGTATAATTCTTGTGTTTTCTCCACAGCTATTACATTTCTGTCTGGCCATGTTATGATCTGCTGAAAGGAACAGGAAAAAGCTGAAGATTAACACAATATTTAAAAAAGATAGATAAACATTTAATGTTAATCATGCCACATATCTTTTCCTTGTTTACCTATAGTTGCACAAAATATAACCACAGTGTCCCTGGTTAGATTAGGTAGAAGAAGAGCCATCCAACTAAGCATAAACCGAGGCATCTGCCATAGTTATCTGTGACTTTCAGAGACTCTGCATAAACAGTGTATACATTTTCTGAAATCAAGGTTTAGGAGGGATTACCACCCCACAAATGTGATTCCGCTTTGATAAGGAGGATCTATGGGAACTGTAGAACAGGCTGATTTTTATGGCATTTAATGCTCTCTGAGCTGCACTCTTGTACAGTCCTGTGCCTGGTAGCACAGTAATTCAAGATGAGGAAAACTTTGTTCCAGCCATTGTTTGCCATTTTTTTTTAAAAGCAATAAAATTTCAATGTCTTCACTTTCCCTGAGGTAAGAACACATGCTTTAAGACTTTTTGCATAAGTGCTCCCAGAAACTTTGCTTACTGTGAAGGGATCACCTAAGATTTTTTTTCCTAATTCACAGGAATGCCTACATGTTTTAGTTTTTGTTGATTGCACTGCACTTAGACAAAAGTACATCAATAAGCAGTACACCATGTGTTTGCACACATATAGACTCCCATATATAATCCGAGTTGGACCAGCATGAATGCTCAGGTTTCATCCGGTCCTCATGATCAAACCACACCAACCATGGGTAAATTCTATGATACCCGCACCCAGCCTTAGATATTTGCTTAAGTATCTTATCTTATATCTTGTAGTGGAGGTATGAAAAAGATTAACTGAGATGCTTGGCTTTGGATTGATGAATTTGTCTTTCATGAATTATTCACCATCTGTGAAGTATGAGACTATATGGAGATATATACATATATGTATATATACATATATATATATATATATATATATATATATATATATACACACACACACACACACACACATATATATATATATATATATATATATATATATATATATATATATATATGTATATATATTGGGTATAGATATTAGCATATTCACAATTACACACACACACACACACACACACACACACACACACACACGCGCGCACACACACTTACACTGAAACAGGGATGCAGTGGTGTGAAGATACAAATGGCTTTCTTCCATTCAAAATCTCCTTTAACAGTTAATTTTCAAGTAGTACAATAAATAACAGACTTGTTTTGACAAGTCAAAAGTTCCCAAGGTTTGTCTCAATGTAAACCCATGGATTTGATTAACCCAAGCATTGTGGTTATACTGAGCTTATATTTTCATAATATCTTTTTGGAAAACATACTCTTTTGTCTCCCCTCCTTTTATACTTTTTCCTTAGATGTACTGTTTCTTCTAATGACTAATCTTTAAGATGGGATAGAAATGGCAACTACTCAGGCACAGTAGAAAAGGTAAATAAACTGGGAATAAGCCCTTATATCACCCAATGGATTACCACCAGGCTCATTCAGAGTTTGACTGTTTTCTAGAAAATTGTAGAAACAGAAGAGCGTTGCACCACAGATAGTAAAACTTTTTGGCTATAACTTCAAACCTTCTATGCCTTTCTTTTCATTCAGGACTTTCCCTAGACGTAGGATGACATATTATTTACCAGAGGCCTTCTTTACTGCTGAACTCTCTCCTTCTTAAAGTTTCTCATGCATATGGTTTACTTTCCCCTTAATAAAAGAGCCTTTAAAGCTGTAGATCTTCCTTGTTTTTAATCTTTTTACAAGGTCCTGTTCGATTCTCAGCTAGAGCATCTTCTGTGTGGAGACATGCGTGAATGGGGGTACCTTCGTTGATGGTTGTGAGTCAGGGCCGGCAACTCGGCAAGTAAAAATCTACTGCCAGTCATTAGCGGACCAGAGTTCCGCTGTGGCGACCCCTAACTGGGAAAAGCCAAAAGACACAACAACAACAAGGGTTAAGCATACTTTACACAAATCCATCTATTCATGAAAAATCTGTAATAACTGCATGAATATGTGACTTGTTCAGGAAACTGCATGGCTGCCAAATTTCTGGAAGCAAACTGAAATGTTTTTCAAAGCATACATTTGAAGTTGATTATTCCCCATGGAAATTAGTGACTGAATGTAAAAATCAGTCAAATATAATTATCTGTCACAAGCTCATTGAGCTGAGCCACATTAAAAAGAAATACAATAACATAAATGCAATAACTAAATGAAGATATTTTTTGAATTAATTCTGGTTGGTTTGAAATTATCATCCGGAAAATTAGACTGAGGAAACATCCATACCTTCTTAAGTTTAATTCAACTTCTACAAACGTGTAAAAAGAATAAGTGATTGCTTGAGATGATGCAGACTTTTAGGCACTTTTTGCTGTTTGCAATAGTGGGACCATCTTCTAGTTGTTTTATATCCTTGATTTGTAGGTCTCCCATCTCCGGTTAAACTCCAGACAAAGGACTGCCAACTCTCCATGTTGGGTAGGCAGGCTAAATTATGTACAGAGGAGGTGAGCCTTTCCACAGTATCATTCATTTTGCAGTTTTTCTTCGTTATGCCCTGCCTCCTATACGTTGAGTAAGATTGTTGTATAAGCCTGCACTTGGACTTACCAGCAGAGTCATTTTTGCCTTCACTGTGGCAGATTCCTCAGTTTTCCCATCTTTCTCATTTAATTATTAATGCCTCTGCTATTGCTCCTGCTCTCAAGCACTCCCCATTGGGGAATTGATCAGGCATGTACTTCATCATTCCTTTGCTGTCTCCACTCAGGTCTTCCTGTATCTACATAGCTGAACCCTTGCCACACAAGCCATAGTCAGGCTTTCATCATTCTATGCCATATAACCTTAGATGGTCAGGATTTTGAAAACATAGGCATGACAACAATGTAAACAGTATTCATTACAACATGGATGTACACTAGAGCCACAGCTCTTGTAGAAGTTTGTCAAAGGAAGGTAAGCATACTTAAATGTTATATGTAAATTATTAAAGTGTTTATTTATCAATCAGGTAAAGTCACTGTATGTAACTGGTTCAAGGCTGACCTCTCAGTATTGCATGGTTAAGTCACTTAATGAGAATGCCATTGCCATGTGGAAAGGCTCACCTCATCTCTACATAATTTAGCCTGCCTAGCAAACATGGAGAGGTGGCAGTCCTTTGTCTGGAGTTTAACCGGAGATGGAAGACCTATGGGAGACTGAAGAAATCTAACGACAGCCTACAGAAAACATGCTCATTAGAAATATATAGCTTTAATCTTCCCTGCTAAATTGCCAGGTTTTCAGATATAAAACATCCATGCTAAACTCCCAAACTGTTCAGTAGAAGTATAACATATACAGGTATAGATTATACACAAAGTGGCTCATTCAAAGCACGTTGTATCTTACAATCCATCTGATCTACAAATATGGTACATTTCTACACATATGTACTTCTAATCCTTAAATGGGTCACTAGTTCATTTCTGTATTACACATATAGATTTTTAGAAATAATTGATACCATCTGAAGTAATACCAGCGTTTTGTTTAATCGGAAAATATATAAACGTAATTTTACTGAAATTAGTCCATCATTACATTTGTATCTAAAATTTCAATGCTAAAACTCAAAATGTTACAATGAGACTATGGCACTTTATAATATCTTCTTTCACAGAAAAACTGAATTTGCTGAAAACAAGTGATCAAATCTTTTTTTTGGTGAAGTTGGGAAATCTAGAGGAGAGGAAAGGGACTATGCTGATGAAAAAACTTTTTTTCTGTCTTCACAAAAGTTCTTTGGCTTTGGTGTAGCACTGTTTAAAGAGGTTGGAGAGCTCATGTAGATGCAGAGGAACATAAATCTATGCACACTGATGTTCAAGGCTTCTGTTTAACTGTATTTAATAATTTCAAAATGCAGATTTAATGACTTATTTTCACCAAATTACTTTTAAATGAAAAGGGGTTCTATTAAGGGCCCAACTCCTATAAAGGATGCCTTTTCTTATGCATTATTCTCTCTTTCTGTTTTCTGTTTAGTTTAATAAGCTGTACCTCTGTTAAATGATTGTTTTTCACTAATATTTCAGTGTGACACTTCCTTATGATCAAAAGAAGGTTAGTATACAAAAGTATGGACTTCAGACAAGCATTGACAGCAGAAGAGGCAATGTAAACGTCAAATGGAACAATAACGATGCATTATCGGTAAGTACCATTTCATCCTTTATTTATCAAATGCTGCTTTTAAACTACATATACCATCATGTTTATTAAAACTTATTTTTCTGGCTTGCATTTAAAACTATAAAGTACAAAACAGTGTTTTAACTAACTCACCTATATTATGCAAGTAACTTGCCCAATCACATAATTTTTTTAACTTTTTTCCCGTATAGTCAGTGATTTTAACTTGCAGAATATTAAGAAAAAAAAAAAAAAATCACTTGACATATTTGCAGACTTATGAGTACTTTTAGCTCTTTTTAGTATATACAATTACTGCTATGCAGAATATTTAGCTGAAGACGTAGCAGAGTATTTAGGAAAATCTTCACCATTTGAGGTAATTGTCTACCACAGGTATGTCAATTTCCACAATGGTGAGAAAATGTGACCCAGAGACAGCTATGGCAGCAATGTTACTGAATCTACAGTAGTGGTTTCCACAGAGGCCCATACATCACGTTGGCAACCTTACACACACACACACACACACACACACACACACACACACACACACACACACACACACACATTAACAAACAAGTTCTCCACAGTCAATCACTGTCTCAGAGTCTGAAGAAGTATTAAAAGAAGACAAAAGCACTTACTGATTCAGTGGAAATAAAATAGGTTTAACGTATTTTTTTGCTCGTTTTCTAAGTGTTAATATTACCATGTATTTATGTTTATCTAACAAGTTGGAAGAGTTTTCTGGTCTTTTTTACTTTTGAATTATCATTCAGAAAAATATTTAATCATCCCCCCACATGCATGCTCCAACACACACACACACACACACACACACACACACACACACACACACACACACACACACACACACACACACACACACACACACACACACACACACACACACATCCAGACTCAAGATTCCCTACACAATCCCCCAAATGAGACAACCCATGACTATTAGAAGTTTGGTAAGCTATCACTGTCGATAGGAATTTGGTAAGCTATCAATATTAGGAGTTTGGTAAGCTATCAATGGCATTAGGAAATTGGTTAGCTATCATTCATAGTAGGCATATTTACAGACATAACTTTATGCAAATTTATTCATGCCTCTACAGACATGCACACACATGCATTAACCCCTATCCCCTACCCCCGCATTTTTATTGAACTTGCCTGTACCACAACTGATTCAATAGCAATGGAAGGGTGTTTGGTGTTTTTAACAGTATTCACTTCTTCCCTCAGCAATGACAATGTACATGGCTGAGTAATTCTCTGAAACTGCTCAGCAGTGTGCATCAGAGCCATGTGCATTTCCAAAGAGGAGCACACTGTTAATTAGCATCAGCTGCTCCCCTGGATTGCTGCTAGTGGGAAACCTTAGCAGTAAATCAGTTTTAGTATTAGAAAGGCTTACATCCAGAGAGGAAAATAAGAAGTTAAGGTTGGAAGGGTTAACATGCACTTTAGGCATGTAATTATTTACATTGAAATGTATGGGTGAAAAGACCAATGGTTTCACATGTTGATATCAGTCTGAGCCTATAATTCAAACACCTCATCTTTGGGATGCCATCTCATGGACTGTCCAACTATCTTACACTGATCTGTATAAAAATTATATTTTTCAACGTAAATTGCAATAGTTAGTGGCATGACAGTTAATAAAAAGTGTAAGATATCACTATACATAATTCATGACAACCTATGAAATACCTAAAGCCAGAACTAAAATATTAAAATATTTAGCATGTGCATATTCTATAAATAAAACGTGCTAATAATGTAACAATTTATAAATTATAAAAAAAAATGTTGGGGTGGAGTTCTTGCTGCCAGAGGTTTCACTTTTTTGGCAAACATTTTCTTGCATCTATGTTGGGGAGGTAGGTGAGAGTCAGATGCTGTTTAAAAAGCATTGATGGGTAGCTCTCATTCTTATATATGACCTATCATCCCAAAGTCTTTCAAGATTTTGGGCTGCAACATGTAATAGTTGAGAGCAGGAGCATGCACAGGTATGTTTGCTTCCATTTATATAACATTGCAACCATACATTTACCTGTGAATTTTTACTTACTTGGATGGGATGCTAGATCTACTGAACTGCATCAGGAGGCAAACCCTCTAATCAATCTCTGTCTGTTAGGTATTAGAAGTTTGGTAAGCTATCACTGTCGATAGGAATTTGGTAAGCTATCAGTATTAGGAGTTTGGTAAGCTATCAATGGCATTAGGAAATTGGTTAGCTATCATTCATTTTAGGCATTTGGTAAGCTATCATTAGTATTAGGAGTTTGTTAACTATCACTAACAAGACTACATCAATCAGTTGCCTGGGAACCTCCTACAGACAGTTTAACCTTTTCAGCTATTTCTTTTCGTTTCCTTATTACACCTTCCTATATCACTGTTCCTACATGCATATTGTTAGAATCATGTGTTACTTGAAGCATAGCTGCATTACTGAATAAAGGTTATTATTTGATCTTCTTGGATTAGAGCAAGGATGTCATTAAGTGGCATATAAGCATTTTTTTTTAAATATGTGATGATGCAGCTGATTTTCTGATCTGTTTGTTACAATAATATCTCAGTTTTTTCATAGTGCAAACATACTTAAGGAAGAAAAGTCATGGGGCAGGATTCACTAAGGCTTGCACGGAGTCTAAGAGTAGTGTAAGACACCATGCAGCCTTCGCGATCCAGGAACAGCCCAAAGTCTGTGTAAGAGACAAGCTAAAACGTCTCTTACACGGAGTGGGCGTGGATAAGCTAATCACCTCACTTGCAGCCGAATAGCATGCAAATGAGGATGATTAGCGATCCAGGAAGCCCAAAACAGCCCATGTAAGAGCTGTTTTAGCTGCAGAAATGTATTCAGTTGACAACTGAGTACGTTTCTGCAAAAATCGCAATGGAGCCATGTCAGCTCCAAATAAAGGGTGCATATGTGTCAGGCAGCATTCCAATGGCCAAATATGTGGCCATTGGCAAGGTAACCTGATGCAAAAGTAATAAAAATATATATATTTTTTTCGGCGATCGCTGATGTTTAAACCCAGCGCAGCCCCGCGCAAATGGGCTGCGCTGTATAAAACATAAAAACGAAGGTTTTAAACCCACAAATGTGGGTTTTATGCAAGACATGGAATGTCAATGCAGGGACCAGCAGATCAAAACCAACATGGCCACCATGTAGTGGTTGCTAAGGAAGGAAGCTGAGTCTAAGAGATGTAACTAAGCATTAGTAGGCAATCTGATGCAAATGAGTGTTAGGATACTGAATTCCACTGTCACATAGCAAATGAGCACAGTCTGAGTAGTGTAAGAGTTACAGAAGGGGGAGGAACAGAGTAGGAGATAGGTGACATCACAGGGGGGAATGGTATAAAGAAATGCAGTTCATTGGAGGTCAGAGTTACATGACAGATGTCAGACAGATATCATGGAAAGAGGTGTGCCACTAGATAAGCATGAGAAAGTCAAGAAATGGAAGGTGTACACTGTTGCCTACACCAAAGTTTCTTGCTGGGCATGCATGCGCACGTGTGCATGCCATGAAGCGCGAGTAAGACAGTGTGCACGCGTGTAAGGCAGACTGAGCATGTGGGAGCGTGTTTAGAGATGTTTAACACTGTTTGCACAGGTGTGCACGCGTTTTAACCCGAATAAGCAGATTCAGAACTGTATAAGCATGTGTGCGCGCGTGTAAGCCACTGTGAGCATGTTTCTGCTGGTTTGCACACGGTTCCTCCCTGAGGAAACAGAGAGGAAAAAGGAAGCAACAGATTTAGTAGGAAGCTAGCAGGGAATACTGCTGGAGCTAGCAGGTGAAAACAATTAGAAGCAGGCAATTACACAGGCAGAATAGTAGCCCAGCCCAGCACTTAAAACTCTGCAAACAGCAGTGCAGGATGTTTCTCTCAAGAGACACTGCAAGACAGGAGTAAGTTATTAGAAGTGAAAACTGAAAAAGCTGAACTCAGAGCAGAAATGTTAGGGGCTGCCATAGCTGTCATAATGAGACATAGGCGACTTGCTGAGGGTGGTGACAATGCAGATGGTGCCAGACAACCCACAGTGAGGAGACGGAGAAGAGTGTACAGGCCCAGGGTCACCTACCATGGGTTACATGAGCTGGAGATAGTAGAGCATTATAGAGTGGACAGAGACCTCCTGCAGCAAATAGTGGAGCTCTGCAGGCCACACCTCACACACAGAACCAACAGAGGGGAACCCATCCCAGTGTAAACCAAGGTATGTGTTGGCCTAAGAATACTAGCAACAGGTACCTTCCAGAGACCAACTGGTGATATGATGGGGATATCACAGGCATCAGCCACCAGGGTACTGCACCAGTTCCTGGATGCCATGTCAGCACATGTCGGTGATCATGTATATTTCCCCAATGCCCGTGAGGTATTGGCCAGCAATATGCGTCTCTTCCAGCAAATAGCAGAATACCCTGAGGTAGTGGGTGCAATAGACTGCACGCACATACGTATCAAAGCACCAGCTGGTGAGCAGGGTAGGGCATACATCAACCGCAAGGGCTTCCCCTCCATCAACTGCCAGGTCGTGTGTGATGCCCAGGGCATAATAATGAATGTGTGTGCTGGCTGTCCTGGGAGCTACCATGATTCCCACATCTGGCATTTGACGCAGCTGTACCAGACATTTGCCAATGGGGACATCCCGCACGGACACTTAGTGGGGGATGCAGGTTATGCACTGGAACCGTGGCTGATGACACCCATCAGAAACACACACACACACCTGAACAGGAACGCAATAATGAGGCACACGCACAAATTTGTAATGTAATAAAGCGTGTGTTTGGGCTGCTCAAGTCATGGTTCCGGTGTCTTGACACATCTGGTGGAGCCTTGCAGTACACACCACCTACATGTACCCAAATTGTTATGGTATGTGCTGTGCTACATAATATGATCTTGCGAAAACAGCTGCAGCAGGACCATCATAGGGCCGGGCCAAACAGCCCCCCACCATTGCCAAGGCCATCACAGGCAGAGCATGACTCGGAGGAGGAACAACCTGAGCATGCCCCAGTAGGCAGAAGGAGGCATGCCCAGTATGCCCTGGCCTTGGCAAAGAGGCAACACATAGCACATACACTGGCTCAGTAGGAACCCTGGGAATGATACCCCCTCTGACTCACTCAGATAATAACAGGGATGCCTAAAATGACATGACCTGCCCAGAAACATGTACAGGGAGTGTAATATGTGCATCCAACATAGGCAGCCCTGCAGCACCACCTGAGGTATGAATGCCATGTGTTAAGTAATGTAACACCATGTACTATATGCACACCTGAGGACCCTGACTAACATCCTACCCTCACCAAGCATCATGCCAGAATATGACAATGAGATGATCAAGTGCAATAATTGACTGAAGTATCACAGTTAGTCAAAGGGGATCCAATGTGTGCCAGTCTGGGATGACATGCTGAGCATGACATGATGCTCCACCTGCTAGGACTGGCGTGCACCTATCAGTGCAGGCAGTATGGATACTGGCAAAGGCTGTTGTTACCCACAGTGTGCCCTGAATAGGTAAGGCTCAAAACACAAACCTATCTCCATAGGTATCAGAAGGGATAAGAATAAGATAAGGGATAAGTCGAAACAGCAACATGCATGCAGTCTAAAGTCACCCAGTATGGAGAATGTTGATATCTGTGCTGTAACAGAAAACTGAGTCAAGGCTCACAACAGCACCCTAACACTACCAGGTTACACCTCATACTGTGCTGTACAGCCTCAAAACATGGAACAAGCTACAAAAGGAGGGTGACTAGCAAGAATTGTCAAGGATAACCACACCCCCATGTTGGTACCACAACAAGAAGCAGCATGGACTAGCCATGGTCAAGTAACAGTGGCTAAAACTGCCCCCCCCAGTTTATAGCCTGCTACAGACTATTGTTCCAACACCAGGAACTGCACATGGCCTATGCTGGAATACATGAATATATCAAATCCTCCAAACCACATTATATTGGGTGACTGAAAATATCCAGACATAGACTGGGAGCATTATACTAGCTCCAACAGTGTAGGACAAAAGTTCATAGAATCCATAAACCAAAAGGCCCAGGAACAACGTACCACTCCCACAAGAGGGGTAAGCATACTGGATGTGATAATCAGCAACATGGGTACTGGATGGCAAGACGAGAGGTGTATTGCTCACTGGTAAAACCAGACCATAGAGTAATCACACTGGATATACAAATCCTGACCACAGTCCCTGGCCAGAAAACCACAGTGGAAAACATGTGTAAAGCAATATTTGCACTCCTCCAAACTGATGTGGAATCCATTAAAGGTCCTGTGCAGGTGCAAAATATGGGCCACACCTCAGAACCTGTAATACAGCCATTCCATGAACACTGCCAGGAATGCTTGGATTATGCAATCCTAAATTAAAACAAGACACAATGCCATACACGCAGGCATCTGGCATGGTGGACACCAGCCATAACCAAACCATGCAAGAGAATGAGGAAGCTACTACATGATAGAGCAAACATAAACAATGAAGTAATCACTGATCAGTAGTATGGCAATAAAATATGTCCACACATACAATCCACTAAGGCCAGCCACAACAAGATGAATCTGTAAATCCTGAGGCAATGTTACACATGCCTCAAGTACACAGACAACCCCCAACTCCACCCAAGAAATACAAATATATGTGAGAGATGCAACCATCTATCCAAACTGGAGGCTGAGCTCCCTCAACTCAGTACTCCCAAAACTAGTCAGGAGGAGAAGGTAACCACACACACCACAAACACAGTCCCACATAGACCTATCACAACTGCAAACCAAAGACATAAAACACAGAAAAACATTCCCAGAGGCACAAATTACAAACATCAGCACACCAACAGAGGCCTCTAAAGCAGACACCCAATCAAACAACCTCCAAACATAGCACATGCAACACATAGTACACAAAGCTGATGTGCCAAACAGTCACAGGCCAGAAGGAGAAACAACATGCCTGATACAGTTGTAATAGGTGGCTCCATAGTCAGACACACTGCTGTCCCGCACACCAGACTGAACAAGGGAAAGGGTACAGTAAGCTGCCTGTAGGCTGCCACAATACACCACATAACAGAAGTATGCAGGTCACTCCAAAGCAAATAGAAATATGATGCAGTCATAGTCCATGCTGGTGTGAATGACCTGAGATGTACCTCCATAGACTACATGAAAAGAGACATAGATGAGCTCTCTGTAGTCCAGGCCGGTATGACACTCACCGTTTGCAGCATCCTACCCTTACCAAGAATAATGCCACAGTACAAACACGGAATGATCAGTCATAGCAAGAGGCACACTTACTGGTGTCATTCCAAGGGGATCCAATGTCTGTCTGCTTGGGATGTTATGCTTGACAAGCCACGCAGCTGTTCCTGTGATGGCTTGCACCTGTTACCCCTGGGCGTCTGGATATTGGATAAGGCCTTTGCCACCTCCATAGAGCCTTTTGTAGGCAAGGCTGAAAAGACTAACCCACCACCCTAGAAAACATAAGTGGAAAGAAACATAAGGGTAATGCTGACCAATGCCAGATGTGTAAACCCCAATATGCATGCTCCCAAGGCCATCCCCAGTATGGAGAACATCGATGTCTGTGCAGTGACAGAAACCTGCTGCAAGCCTCCTGACAGCACACCAGCACTACCAGGTTATACCACATATCATGTGTCATGGCCCCAAAACCTGGAACAAAACATAAAAGGAGGGTGAGTATCCATATTCAGCACAGACACCCATATGTCCAGGTAACTGACAATGCACAAGGCATTGGAGTCCATCCATGTGCAACTAACTGTAGGCAAGACTGCTGTACAGTCTGTAGCATGCTACAGACCACACTCTCACACACAGGAACCCCACCCAGCCATCCTGAAGACACTGGACAGTATGAATGTCCCACCAAATACCAAACAAGGTACCACAAATTACCACATAGGTGGTAAACCATTATGTATGGAAGGAGTAATCAGGGACCTAGGGACACAAGTGGACAGTAACCTGTTATGTGACACTCACATTGCCAATGTGGCTTGGAAGACTTTCTACATTTGACACCGTATCAGGAAAGGATTCACATCTAAGTCAACAGAGGTCATTGTGCCCCTATACTGTTCTCTTATCACACCCATAATCTAGTACAATGCCTCATATGGGATGTACCTTACCTGACACCTGCAGCAGTTAGAAAGACCTCAAAGGTACCTCACCAAGAGGATAAAGGGTCTCAAATATATGTCATATGCTGCCTGGCTGTAGACACCCCAGCTGGATGCAGTCACATACTGCCTACACAGAGGCATTGCATGCCTGTTGTAGAAGGCCATGCCCAACACAGGAGTAATGGACATGCTCCACCCCAGAAAACTCAAAGCCATCGGAGCTGTGAGAGTGAGAGATGTCAACCTCAACAAATAATGAAATAGGATGTGCTGGAAGTTCAGATACATAATCCAGAGGCTCCCCACACCCTGGACCAGAATCCCACTCCATGTTAGGCAGAGCCCCTCACTGACACTCTTCAACAGGAATCTTGCCAAGTGGATGGATGATTGTAGAGTTACACTGGGGGTCTTCACTGTGTCATGTCCAGACAGAGGCACAGCAAAGCAAATCATAAATGGCCATAATATTCACATAGCAAGGGGTGGCAAAAGCCACACACACTCGCTAGGCTAACAAATGCCCTAGGGTGGATAGCCTAGTATGAACCTATGAACCTATGAAGATACAAATTGTACAGGCCACTAAGGATAATCCCAAGGCTTTCACAACTGATGGTAGGAACCATGTTGGGAATTCACAGATATGCTCTGAATCACACAAATATCACAAACAACATAACAAACACACACACATATTGCCAACACACATCCTGACAGGTGCAGTGCAAACACCCCCCCCCCAACAGAATGCAGAATATCTATCCCAGCAGACTGCTGTACCCCTGACATTGCAGATGCTGAGGTAACAGCCAGTATCTACAAAGCAAAACACACAGCAGCAATGGTATGAGATGGTGTTCTGGGCTGAGGCCAACATGGACTCCAAGATGAATGGAATTCCAAATCACACTACTGCTCAATGTCAGCCTTTCCACAGAATATGTACCCAAAGAGCAGTGTACAACAACAGTGGTCCTTCTCAACAAAGGTGTTGCCTGAATGGATACTGAAAACTACTACCCCAGAATCCTGAGAAGCTCGGTCTGCACAGCTATGGAAAAGATCAGCATGTACCGCAGACATAAAGACATTGGGGACCTACTGACACCGGACCCTACCCAGTGTGGCTTTCTTAAGTGCAGATCCTGCCCCTAAACATGTTTGACTCAATTGAAACAGTCATTAAGGTCATTGATGAGGGCAATGTGGTCCACACAGCATAGCTGGACCTTGCAAAGGCTTCTATATAATACCCTACATGTTCATTATAGATAAGCTCACCAGCTTAAATATAAACCCCTATGTCAGTAGAGGGGTTGCAAACCAGACCAAGGACAGAACAGACATGGTCAGACATGCTGCAGCCATGTCAGACTACAAACCAGATATAACTGGCATCCCACAAGGCTTGGTCCTGGGATCTCCCTCGTCTGGTATATATGTCCCATAGGTACAGCCAAACATGGAAGGACTGTGTCTGAACATGTTTGCAGAGGACTACAAACTGCTCACTATATATGATCCACCAGCTGACACAAGCATCCCACAAAAGGGCCACATAGAAACAGACAACTGGTGCCATAGCCATGTCAGCAAGCTAATTGCAGAAAAGTGTATAGTCAACCCCCGTGGATATACAGTAAGTGCCCACCAATTACCACATAGGTGTTAACTCATTACTTAGTTAACATGTAATGAGAGACCTGGGGACACAAGGTGATAGATATCCTGCATTGGACAAACATGTGCTGTAGTGTTTACAGAAACATACCATATACCCACCTAATCATGAAGGTTGTCAGATCTAGATAAGGGGAGGTCATTGTGGCTCTGCAGTCATCCTTCATCAGCAGTACAATTGACTACAATAGCCCCTGTGGGATGTACCTCAGCAGACACCTCCATCAACCGTAAAGTCCCCAACAGTACCTCACCAGGAGTATCAAAGAGCTTGCACAGATGCCATGTGTTGCCTGTGTTGCTGGAATCAATAAACATGCTGCACCTTGTACAATCTGAATGGCAGTGAGCTTTGCACATGAGAGACCTGAACCCCAGCACTGACTTACATAGGACAAGCTGTACTGCATGATCCATAACACAGAAGCCACCCCCACCCATGAGTGAACTCCCAGTACAGGCTACCCATAGAGTCACTTATCAATTTTCCTCAATAGGAATCTTGATGAGTGGATGGGAGATGGTAGCTTTATCCTGGGTATCACTGTCATATCACAGGTAGACAGAGGCACAGTATACTAACCATGACATATGTCATGGCAAACTCCACTTACAATGTGTGTTGAAGGACAAACACACTCTCCAACTAGCATTAGACATGGACTAGGGCACATCGATAGTGTTTGCAAATGTACACCTATGTTGTGGAATACACTACCAATGTTGGAAAAGCCTGGTTTAAGTAGTTCATATCTGAACAGAATGCAACATGGTCAGATGTGCACAACTGGCCCCTAACCAGGCTGTTGTGCTCACTATTGAAATGTAAAGCAGTGATAGCACTAAAGCCCAGGATACTGTCCACCACAGTCAAAGTACTACCAGTACACTATACAGTACTACAGTGTTAGGTCAGTGTGAAAGGATGTTGACAACTGTATGCAAAGTATCCCATGCAAACACTGCAGGCACAGTATAATCCTGTTGTGTTTACACACAAAGCAGTTGTACAGTAACTACACAACATGACACACAACACACAACCATAAACGGGTGATATTTGTTGAAGTTCACACTCATCCACAAATGTGGTGGGCTGCAGAGTTCAACATATGGAATGCTCACACTGGGCATGCTCACACACTTTGATAAATGAGACATATGTCAGACAACATGCCATGGGAAGGCTGAACTGGGCATGCTCACACACTTAGGCCAAATCTCAGTTTAGCAGTTGGCCACACATATCTGGTATTTTTACGTGTTATTCCAGGAACCAACCACATTACAGCAATCTGCCCAGTGCACACAGTTAAATGACTACAGAGACATACGTGATATAGTGGCTCCCTCCCATATGCAAACATCTTCCACAGATGCACAAGTTGTTCATACAAACAGGGAATGCTATGGCAATAAAGATGTGCAAACAGTCTATCAGCAACAAATAATGTGCATTTGACAATTAAACATATGGGTGTAGAGGTCAACACTAGGCTGTTTGCCCTAGGGAATGACAGCTTAGCCAGAGTGTGCTTGGCGTCTGCCTCCCCACAGGAAGCACATTCCCCTTTCTAAACACCAATGATGTCAGCACCCTATAAGTACAGCAGGAGAAAAGAAACATCCCAGTAATGTGAATAGCGCGATCTGCTAATGTGTCTGTCATAACATAGTTAGGTAGGGGTTTGAATCTTGCAAATGGCAAGTGTGTGCGTTTGGCTGACGGAGGTTAGTGTGTGTGAGAGAAATGTCCCTTTTGGCAACTAGGAGAACAGACTACAGGATGCACATTTCCCTTTCTAAACACTGATGATGTCAGCACCCTATAAGTACAGCAAGAGAAGGAAAGCCTCCCAGTAATGTGAATAGTACACTCTGCTAATGCGTCCATCTTGAATGTCATAACATAGCCCGATAGGGGTTTGAATCCTGCAAATAGCAAGTGTGTGTTTTTGGCTGAGGAGGGTTAGTGTGTGTGAGGGAAATGTCCCTTTTGGCAACTAGGTGAACAGACTACAGGATGCACATTCCCCTTTCTAAACACCGATGATGTCAGCACTCTATAAGTATAGCAGGAGAAGGGAATCCTCCCAATAATGTGAATAGTGCACTCTGCTAATGCATCCATCTCAAGTGTCATAACATAGTTAGGTAGGGATTTGAATCTTGCAAGTGTGTGTGTTTGGCTGAGGGGGGTTATTGTGTTTGAGAAAAATGTCCCTTTTGGCAACTAGGAGAACAGACTACAGGATGCACATTTCCCTTTCTAAACACTGATGATGTCAGCACCCTATAAGTACAGCAAGAGAAGAGAAACCTCCCAGTAATGCGAATAGCACACTCTGCTAATGTGTTTGTCTCGAGTGTCATAACATAGCCAGATAGAGGTTTGAATCCTGCAAATAAGTGTGTGTTTTTGGCTGAGGGGGGGTAGTGTGTGTGAGGGAATTGTCCCTTTTGGCAACTAGGTGAACAGACTACAGGATGCACATTTCCCTTTCTAAACACTGTTCAGCTGAAGGCCATGGCTCTGGCACAAGTTGTCTGTTTCTATGATGCCCCTTTGGAAGATGCTTGTGTCGGCTGGAGAGTTGATTATGGTGGCCAGTTCGCAGTCATCTGCATATTTGGTCAGCCACAGTCCGTCCATGTTGGCCTGTACCTCCGATAAATATATACCAAACAAGAGAGGTCCCAGGACTGAGCCTTGTGGGACACAACTCATAACTGGTTTGGAGTCTGGCATGGCTCCAGCAATTCTAACCATGTGGGTTCTGTCCTTGAGCCAGTGTGCAATCCATTTAGTGACATAGGGGCTTATATTTAAGCTGGTGAGCTTCTCTAGAATGCCCAAGTGGGGTATTGTTGTGAAGGCTTTTGCAAGGTCCAGGTAGGCTGTGTGAACCACCTTCCCCTCGTCAATGGCCTTGGTGACTGTTTCAAAGAAATCAACCAGGTATGAACCAGGTTAAACCTGGTAGTGCTGGTGTGCTCTCAGTAGCCCTGAACCAGGCATCTGTTACTGCACAGATATCGATGTTCTCCATGCCAAGGAGAGTTTTGGGTGCATGCATCTGGAGGTATAGACTTCTGGCGTTGGGTAGCATTACTCTTAGTTTCTTATCCCTTGTGATACCTATGAAGGTGGGTTTGTCATTTGTGCCTTGCCTAACATAGGCACTATAGGGGTAGCAAGAGCCTTTGCCAATATCTGAAAGCCCAGGGGTGACAGGTGCAGGCCATCCCTAGCGAAGCAGGTAGTTCAACAGAAGATGAATATGTGAAGGTGTAGTGCCTGTGATTAGTTAGCAGTAGCATATATGACTGTTCACATGGACACATGCCAGGTAAGTCATATGCACTGTGTCACAGGCAATGTACATGTGAACAGGACAAACAGTGACATCCTGTCAAGTGAGACATGGACATACATATAGTAAGCTATGCAGATGGCACTAGGAGTCCACAGAAGCTCTATAACTATGCATTGCAGGTGTGATCAGTATTCCAGGGTAATTGCAAGCAAACATGCATGCAAACAAAGCTACAGTAAACAGGGCTGCATGTAGTCCATTGTACAACAAACAAGCTGTACCACTTCCAGTAGGTAACACTGCAATATGCAGGCACTATGCACATGTACATGGAAATACACGGGTCAGATGGCTAGGGTCCAGTCTCAGTGCACACAAGTGCACAGACCATGTACTGTCAGGATGTACAATAACTGGATGGAAACCCATGTGCTCATACCTGCAGTAATACACATGTCAAATAACAGACACTGAGCCTTCATTCAGTGGTTCCGTACTTAGTAGGATGTATGCTACCTGGCCTGCCACCACAGTATCCCTGACATATATGGGGACTCTCCCTCCTGTGACAGTTAGTTTTGTGTTTTGGGGCTGTATAGCATGGTATGAGATGTGAGCTTGCAGTGCTAGGGTGCTCCTGTGTGTCCTGTACCAGTCGTGTAGTACTGCACACATATCAACATCCTCAAACATCTGCATTGCAGAGTCCAGTGTGGGCAACATGCCACTTGCAGTTTACATGTCCATCATTGCGTATTACTACATTCATTACCTTATCCCCTGTGCTACCTATGTATGTAGCCTTCTGTTGACATCATTACCACCAGTATGCCAACATATGCAGATGATACACTATGGTACTTACCATGGGTGTAAACAACAGTACATGACAATCACACACTTACTGCATCAGGCATGCTGTGATATACCCACAATTAATTCAGCACACAGTACTGTTAACAACATGATACTATTACTACACATCTATGTGGTCACCCTGTGCATCAGCAACATGTTAACCTGTACCTGCACAGTTGTTACAGATTGCAGGAGGTGGCACAGTTTCATCATATGCACAGGGTGTGAACTTGGTATGCCTGAGTCAGCCACCAATACCACCGATTGACATGTATGTGTATGTGTGTTGGTGAGGGACAGCAGTAGAAGGTGGGGCAATGTTGATGCAGTGTGTGCGCAGCGGTAGCCCTAGGTGTTGTCAATTTGCATGTGTGTATGGATGCACACGGTTCCACCTCATGGCTGCCATATACTGGTGTGTGTGTGGACAGCCACAGACTGTACCTGCCAGGTCATACAGATCAGTGTCTCTGGCCACGGACACGGTACCTGTGCCTTGCAGGGATGCTACGGACCGTATCCGGTACCAGCCCAGACTGGGTACTGTCATCAGAAGCAGGTGTTCATTGACTGGACACAGATCCCTGTTGGGCCTGACCAGAGCCACGTGCACGTGGTCTCCTGGGGCGGTCTGATGACAGCACAGACCCAGCATTGCTGGGGCTGCTGCTGGCACTACTGGGCAGCCGCGGCCCTGTTGTCGTCCACGACGACTGCCAGCTGCTGCTGTTGCTGGCATACGGCCATGTCGACACCTCAACCGCCCACCATCGCCCTGGCTCATGGACATGTAGTTGTGGAACTGGTCTAATATGTCCCCACAACGTCTGTCTATGACATCGGTGAAATCACGGATGGCAGCCGCAATGTCACGCATACTGTCAGTCATGGCTGTGCGACATGCTGTCAGCTCCCTCAGACCCTGTCTGGTGTACCATTCCATACATGACTGTGCCTGCATGACAGCCCGAAACATAGCTGAGGTTGTAAGACCTGTGTGGGCACGTCTGACAGGGGCAGTACGCCCATGGATGCTCCCACGAGAACCCCTGGACATCTGTCTGTGTGATACCATCTCTGGGACATGCCAATGGCTGCTGTGTGGGGAGGCATGTGCCACAGATACCACATTGCCCTGGTCAATGCCCACTGTATGCTGTCCATCACCTAGGGACATTGGTGACAAAGGGTGTATTGGCAGGATAACTGTGTGCATTGATGGGGTCGACAGCTGTGTACTGTCAATTGGCTAACCAATGGCGGACCCTGGCATACCTTCCTGTGCCATTACACAGATGTCATCATTATCAGTACCCATGGTACCTGATTCAGGTTCCCTGCTACATGACACCAGAGCAGCACCAGAACCTGTGGGAGGGAAACAGGAAACACAGTTTACAATGTCTACACATTACCAGTGATGCACACATGCACACATGCAAACATGCACACATGCACAGGTGCACAGGTGCACACATGCACACATGCACAGGTGCACACATGCACATATGCACAGATGCACACATGCACACATGCACAGGTGCACACATGTACACATGCACACATGCACAGGTGCACACATGTACACATGCACATGCACACATGCACACATGCACACATGCACACATGCACACATGCACACATGCACAGGTGCACACATGCACATGTGCACACATGCACAGGTGCACACATGTACACATGCACACATGCACAGGTGCACACATGCACACATGCACACATGCACAGGTGCACACATGCACATATGCACAGGTGCACACATGCACACATGCACAGGTGCACACATGCACACATGCACACATGCACAGGTGCACACATGCACATGTGCACACATGCACACATGCACAGGTGCACACATGCACACATGCACACATGCACAGGTGCACACATGCACACATGCACAGGTGCACACATGCACACATGCACACATGCACAGGTGCACACATGCACACATGCACACAGTTTCAGACAATTGTACAGTACTCAGTATGCATGATATCAACACACAGACACAGACACACCTACATGCATACAAAGAGCACTACTAAGTGAGCCAAATAGTACTATTACTATCAAGACTATTACAGGAATTGTTAATACACCCTCACCAGCATGGATAGGCTGCATTGCTGTTATACCAGAGGGACCTGCAGATGTGAAGAAACTAATGTCAGTGGGCACAACTGTGCCATTGTTACTGAGTATGATACAGGTCAGTAGTACAACAGTCGCCTTTCACAGGTCAGCTGCTAATATTGAGGATATCACACTTGCACATTAAATACTATGGTGACAGCTACAAACCAAGGACACACCTCACACATGCATTAACTACCAGTGTACACAACAGTCAACTATACATATGGCATATTACCTGCATGTTCACTGTCTTTTTTTTTTTGAAAATCTTTTTATTTTATTATCTTATAGACAAACAATACAAACCACAGAAGAACACTGTACAAACATCAACAAAACTATATACAACTATACAATGCCCATATCATTCACAATATATACAACAGATAATAAATTAAAGAGATATAATACAACAATGAAAAGTGTTTCAGGTTAAAAGACAATCAAAGAATACATTCCAAAAATTTTCAGAACAGAACTTGTGATTACCTTTATAAAAAAGATACTTTTGTGCCCTAATATGCCTAATTACCAATTCCTTTAGACCTTCCCATGTTAGTGCGGCTTGGCACTTCCAATGCAATGAGATATAATATTTGATAAATAGGACAATTGAAATCACCACCTTGAGCTGAGCTTTAGGAATATTATCAGGAGGGATATGTAATAAAGCAAATTGCCAAGAAAGTGTTGATTTTTTGTATCCCATTTTCTCCAGAATAACTTTAAGGGCACACCATAGTCTGTACACACATTTGCAACTCCAGAAAATGTGATATATATCGGCTACTTGATCCTTACAAAATGGACACAGAGGAGACGAGTTGGGATGAATTTTATTAATGATTGCAGGTGTTAAATACGCATTATTGGTGATCATGAGTTGCGTATAAAATAATTTTTTAAAAGGGATAAATTTAATACTTGATTTGAAAGCCTCTATCATTAGTGTGGGAGTTATACTCGGGTCTTTATCTGACCAGAATTTAGAAAATACTGGCACATTGTTAGATCTAATAGAGATTAATAACTTATATACATTGGAAGTCATTTTCTTTTTTAGCAGAAGAAGTTTCCAAATAACTTTGGCAATTTCGATATTTTCTCTAGATAGGTCTGGATGATCATAGTATGGATTCAATAGTTCAAGGATTTGTCTAGTTATTAAAGTATATTTATTGGATAAATTAAAGGTTTGCCTGATCTTGGATAACTTCAGATGTTTGACTAAGAAAAAGTCTGCCATGCACTTATCCTTAATAAGGGGGAAATTGTCCAAATTTATCAAGTTACCATTTAGAGTTAAATTGGGATTTAGATGTATTGGTTGGAGGGAAATGAATGCCTGCAAAAGTTTTAGCGAAGACAATAGTTTATGAAATCTGATAACGTTATATTTGAGGCTATAGAAGATTTTATATTTGTCTAGACTAACTTTACTCAAGAAAGGTAAGGCGGATGGATTGAATTTAAGGGATCTAATATAATTGAAGTAAAGTAAAACCCAGTTAGGGTGCCAG
Organism: Protopterus annectens; assembly: GCF_019279795.1. Classification (NCBI taxonomy): domain Eukaryota; kingdom Metazoa; phylum Chordata; order Ceratodontiformes; family Protopteridae; genus Protopterus; species Protopterus annectens. Next base: position 1,058,960,905 of record NC_056745.1, read on the forward strand.
GCATCTGAGGTATTAATATAGTTTGCTATCTTAATAATTCTACTACTTTGAATAATATCATAGTAAAGTTTGAAGTCAGGAAGAGAAATACCACCCAAATCCTTTGGGTAAGTAAGTTAAGAATATGAAATTCTCACCGATTTAGGAGACCAAATAAACTTAGAGAAGGTTGAGTGTAATTTATTGAAAAAGTATAGAGGGATAATCGAATTAGTCAAGTTGAAAATATACAAGAATCTGGGAAGGATATTCATTTTTATAATAGTTGCACGTGCCAGAAAGGGAAGCTTAAGTTGAGACCATCTCTTTAAATCCCATTGCACCTCCTTCCAAAGAGAAGAAATGTTCTCCTGATATGAAATAGATTGATCAGTTGAGAAAGTTACCCCCAGGTAATGAAGACTTGAATTAACTGGAATAACATCAGAGGAAAAATTTAGGGGATATGGTGATGTGATATTAACCGGAAAAATTTGAGATTTGTTTTTGTTAACTTTGTAGTTGGCAAATTTAGAGAAGATATTAATGGATTTCATGATTTTCTCTAAGTCTGAATTTGGTAAAGAGAGGTAAATATTTAGATCATCCGCAAATGCCGAGAGGGGGATACTAGTTCTAAATAGCTTGGGGATGATCTGATGAGTTTTTTGTTTAATAAGAAGGAAGAGAGGCTCTATATATAGATTAAATAATAAAGGAGAGAGAGGGCAACCTTGTCTCGTACCATTAATTATGTTAATCCTCTCAGATATACCATTATTAATATGTAGTGTTGTATAGGCTTTGTGGTAAACGGTCTCAATAAATTTTGTGAATGAAGTAGGAATGTTAAATAGAGGTAGAATAGAGAGTAAAAATTTCATACTCATTCTATCGAAGGCCCTAGAAGCATCTATTGCTAGAGTGTACAGGGGATACCTAGCAAAAGACGAGAAAGTTATCATAGCTTCTAAAGCTAGAGTATGATCCGAGGTCTGTCTATTTCTAATGAAGCCCGATTGTTCTTTAGAGACTATACTAGGTAGCAGTACTTTAAGTCTATTGGCAAAAGTTTGGGCCAAGATCTTTAAGTCTACATTAATAATGGAGATGGGTCTAAAATTTTCCGGTTTGGTAGAATCTGCTTTACCTTTAGGGATAAGAATAGTCTTAGATGCATTGAAATGGGGATCACTTATACCCTGGTGGAGAACATGATTATAAATCAAATATAAAGCCTGTGAGAACTTGTTGGGATATAATTTGTAGAATTCTGCTGTGAATCCATCAGGACCTGGGGCCTTATTTAATTTGAGGTTATTGATCACATCCAGGACTTCCTGAGAAGTAATTTCTTTATCTAACAAGTGAAATTGATCCGTATTTAGTTTTGGGAAAGATAATTCTTTAAGGGTATCAGATAGCACGAAAAAATCAATAGGGTCATTAGGTGAGCTATAGAGCTCAGTGTAAATTTTTTGAAAGATTTTTATAATATCCTGTGTATCATGGTAGAGTTTGTCTTGATAAGAAATTTGAGAGAAAATGTGTGATGGCTTATTCTGATTAATTAGCCTAGCTAAGAACCTAGACGGGCATTGAGCCCAATCGGAATATTTGGCCAGCATTTTGGTTTCATGAGCTGATAAATTATCTGCCTGTAGAGATAAATAATCTTTCTGCATCTTAACTAACTGTGATTCTATCTCGCTATCATATTTGATCTGCAGTTTATTCTCCCATTCTGATATTTTCTTGCTCATTTCAGACTCCCTTTTAAGATATAATTTCTTGAAGTAAGAGGCTTTATTTATCAGAATGCCCCTAATTACCGCCTTTGTGGAGGCCCATAATATATCTATAGGAATATCCTGGTCTTTTGATGCTTATATAAATTGGTTTAAGTTATCTTCTATAATCGAAGCAATTCCTTCTTTTTGAAGTAGATTAGGATTAAGTCTCCACCACAATGGACTATTTCTACTGTTACACCTCTGATTGTAATCTAGGAGAGGGATAGCTTCGAGTGGTCAGATAAATTTCTGTTATCAATATGTAGTTCTATTTGGTAGTTAGCCAGGACCGAAGAAAGAAGAAAGAAATTAATTCTGGACCAACTCTTATGACAATTGGAGAAAAAAGTGAATTTAACTCTATTAGAGGGTTTTCTGTGTGATATAAATGGGTCAAGCAAATTGAAATCTTCCTTGAGCTCAGCTAAAACTGACACGGCTAGTTTATTATAATTTGTATTACCATTCGACCTATCTGTAGTGGGGTTCTGAATGGAGTTCCAATCTCCTCCTATAATAAAATAGTGGTTGGAGAAGGAGGAGAGAATGTTGTAAATAACCATGTAGAAATTTTGTTGGTTAGCACAGAAAGAGTAGATATTCAAGAATACAATGGGTTTATCAATGTGGGATAGCTTGGTAGTAAATAAACACCATCTGCCGTCCTTGTCAGATTCACATTTAATAATATCAAAAGGGAATTTTTTCTTTATTATTATGGCAACCCCAGCACTATTCGATTTAACTCCGGAGTCAATGATCTTTTTCACCCACGGCCTCCTTTTTTCGTGCTCCCATTGGCAGCTGAGCAAATGTGTTTCCTGAACTAAAATTATATCAGCTTTTGATTTAAAGCACAAGTGCATGAAGAGTCTCCTCTTTTTTATCAGCTGTAATCCCTTAACATTCCAAGAATCACATATAATCATACAGCTACCAATTCAGTGGGGAATAATAAGTGTGGTATGGAAGTATAAAAAGGAATAAAAAGACATGGGAATGCACGTTCACTGTCTTGCTGCTGCGTGGCTCCAGCCTCCATCATAATGCATGTCTGCTGCTGTTGTTGTTGCTGGAGGACTGGAGCCACTACACTCATGAGTATTCCCTCCAGTCTGGTGAGTGGGGGATGTGTAGCCACCCCACCACATGTGGTGACCTGTTGCCTGTGGATATCCGATGCACGCTGATGGACATGTCTGATTAAATCACTGCAGTGATGTTGTACCTGCTCATATGTCCTATTATGCGTGCCTATGTCATTTACCCGACGGACAAGGTCTTGCCACAGTGCAGCCCTCTCCTGCTGATTATGGCTGGTGCGGAAAAAGAGTATTGCATAATCCCGAACCAGGCTCTGGTGTATCTCCTCATCCTCAGCTGTGAAGTAAGTGGGATTCCGCGGGTGGGCCGTGTACCTGAGAAAGAAAATAACCTGATATCAGCAATATATGTCAGCAGAATTTGACACACATACTACACATGCTACTTGACTGTTATGATACAACATATCTCACATATATAGCATCTGTCTGTCTATTGGTGGATACACATGTAAATGGCCAGGTATCAGTGCTCAGCCAGCAACTGTGCAACAGTACCTGGCACACTCCATATGACATACTACCAAACCCCAGCAATCAGAACACTGATTCAGGTCAAGAGCACCTCCTCACACTGGGGGTTTGTATCTAGGTACTGTATGGCCTACATCATCAACTACTGTGAGCTGACCACACACTGATTGCCCTGGATATACATATCCCACCTCCACCACCAGCACAAATGACTATAGTGAATAACATTACAGATGCAAACTTTACACTTTGTAACAGTGACATGGTATCCTTTCAGCCCACTGGGCCAGTGGCAGATACAACCCACAATGCTGACCCCTACACAATTGCTTTCTACAGACATCTCCGAGAATGCATGGATCATGCAATCCCATATATGACCAAGACACTCTCCACAAAGGGACAGCATCCTGTCTGGTGGACCCCAGCCATAGACAGATTGTATTACAGAAGATGGAAGCTACTGCAAGACAGAGCATAATTCCATAAAGGGAGGGCATGTCTGAGCAGCACTAGTAAGGATCTATTTCCCATCATACAAACATCCATGGGCAACTTTGAGAGGGAAATCATGAGGGACACTACAGATAACCAGAAGGCCTTCTTCAGTTATGTTAGCAACCTGGTCAGAATCCATCCTCTATGCCCATAGTTAGTACACAACAACAAATATTTCACTGACACCACAGATATTGACAACATTGTGGCAGACAGGTTCAGTGCAGGTGTCACCCCGCCTTCTCCCCCAAAATAAGACATAGTTATCCCAGCTGACTGTAACCTCCCTGTCATCACAGATGCCCAGGTGAGAGCCACCCTCAGGAAAGCAGAATACACAACATGAATGGGACCTGATGGTATCCCCAGTTGCATGGTACATAAACTCTGACAGGAGCTAAACACACATATATAAGTGCTATGTAACACTAGCCTGACTACAGGATATGTACCTGTACACTGGCACACAGCAGCAGTGGTTCCACTCCACTAAGGAGGCACCTCAACATACCAATACAATACAACACAATACATTACATTACAATACAATACTATACAATATGCTATTGCCCCTGGGACTACAGCAGCGTACTGTTCTGCTACCCTGACCATTGTGACACATGTGGTGTGATGGTACCTGCTGCTGTCACACAGTTACACAGGGTGACTCATATGGCATATTACCTATCTAACATTCAGCAGGGGTATGTGTGACATGTACTCATGGGGAGTCTTGTTTCTTAACACTCTGTGGTTTATTGCAGGGTATGTCTTATCTGTGGGTAGGAACTTTTATCTCCACATGTGCACTCTATTGCAGTGGCACGGATGACACACAGCAGTCATTTAGGTTGTGGATGGTGTGAGGTGTTACTATGGTTGTTGGACATCTGTCATGGGTGTGACTTACATATGTAAATCCGGGAGTGGTAACCTCTATGTGGGTAGTATATGTGTACTCTGTGGTGTTGTCAGTCACTGTGCATTGGTAATGTGTTTGAGTGCATTGTCACAGTGTTGTACATGTCACTGCGTCCTTCTCCATATCTGTAGCTTTCATGTGAGGTCCATACCATGGCATCCATTATGTGGTGTGGAGGGGTACACCGACCTACATGTCCATAGCTGACACACCATGTTTGCTGACACATACTATGTGCAGGTATTCCAGGGATAGTGTGCCACTGTGAATATCATTGGGGCCACTATTGTACACATTTATGACCCTGTTCACCCCTGACACATGCAGTGGTGGGCAGCCAATCACATATCTGGTGGTTACTGGTGTAGGTGATTTGAAATGTGGTATGGTACTCCGGTTTTGACACTGGTGTTCACTCCATGCCTTTGTCACCAGGCACCTGTTGCAATACATCTGTACACATGTGCCTCACTCAGAATTTATATACATCTCTCTCTCTCTCTCTATATATATATATATATATATATATATATATAGATATATCTATATGTATATATATATATATATATATATATATATATATATATATATATATATATATATATATATGTCTGTATACATATACACATATATATATTGATGTACATATATTACTATAGATGTGAAGAGGGGGGGACACAGAGGGGGTGAGAGTGACAGAGGGGGTGGGACAGGGTGTGTTGAAGGTCGTCATATACAGTCATACCTGTAGATAGTCAGATCAGTCTGTCTATGTATATGTATCTACATATAGCTATATCTGTATGTGTGCATTACATATATATGTTTGTACAATATTCTATCTACATCTGTCTATGTATTCCTACATCTCTCTCTATGTACGTATACATATATGCATATCATATATATATATATATATATGTGCACATACATATGTTGACATACATACGTATCCATATAATAGACAGGTATATCAACATGTTTGTCTACCATACTGTATACACACACTAACATACTGCTAAACATACATAACTGTGAAACCTACTTTGTACATGGCACTACAACCTACAATCTACCAACATTGATATGTGCACATAGATGCTCTCACATACAAATGTATGTACAGCCTTCATTGATAGTTGCTGTATGTCCCCTGCCCTTTACACATCTTCATATACATATGGATACAGACCAATGACACATATGGAGGGTTCACAGTATGTAGACCTTTATAGCATTACTTTACATTACCTGTGTTTGTCACAGCTGCTTGTGTTGCCATCTGGTTCTCTGTCCTGCTGCTCCACTTCCCAGTTGTCAGCTTTCAGGTGGCTGTTGCTGAACAATTTGTTTGTGTCTGCTTAATTGCAATTTTCTCTGTCTCTGTCTCTCTCTCTCTCTGTCTGTCTGTCTGTCTCTCACGTCCTTCTCAGGGTGCAATGAAAGTATCGCATGTGTGGACTGGGAGTACAGCATACTTTTGTAGGTATCTGCATATGCCCATGTGATGGCCTCTGCACCAATTGTTAGCCAGCATTTGCTAATTGCATGCAGCCAGTTGTGTACTGATTGCAGTTCTCACTGTGATTTCAGAACAGTGCTATAAAAAGGTATGTGAGATAGGCATAGCCCTTTCAGATTTTAAGGGCAGGGACCATGCTGTTATGCTGTGGACAATGTTCTGTGAGTGTAAAGGTTGGTATCTCTCTCCTATTTCCAGCTGTGTTGTAGATTAACATTTCTCCATTCATTTCTCCAGTTTCCTGTACTAACTGTGTATGTACACTGACACCTACAACTACTACTAATGTTAATGTGTGTGTGTGTGCTTTCCTTTCACTTTTATTTGCACGTTGTTGCTAAGGCTTCAATATTTGCCCTTTACAGTCACTACTTGTATGCCTGTTAGGTGTCCTGACTGTAGTGTGCTGCTGTAGCTTTCCTATTTTCCATGTACATTCACACCTTGGAATACTTGCTATATCTGCTAGGGTGTTACAGCATGCAGTGTGGTCTGGCCATGGTGTGGGCCTTGACATCTATTAGGGTATTTGAGTATGCTGCTGAGCAGGCCCCAGAGACTTTCAGGTTCATCTGTTATCTGCCTCATGGAATGGTACATATCAGTGGGGTACACCCATGAAAATGTCTGGTATGCTGCAGTTGTGACTGTGGGTTAGCATGAGCATATGTATTACTACACTTTTTCTGCCATGCAAGTGGTGAATACTTTCAGGACTCCATAGTTGCCATTGCATGTATTACACCTTTCTGCCTACTGTTTGTACATTTCACATGGAGTCTGTGGGGCATCCCTGTAAGTCATTCACTGTTGCTATGTCTAGGCTCTTAACTATTCAAATATGGTGGTGTCAGACCCGTCATGTGTACAGATATTTGCAGGTTGTCCACATTTCTGCCTCATATTTTGGTCAATATCTCATGCACACCTTTTTCTGGCAAATCACTCTGGGCTGAAGTCAGAATATGGTGACAAACATTCAAGTTTCAGACATCATACCCTTCCAAACATCCCACAAAATGCAGACCCTGTTACTCTCTGAACTGTCTGCGTTTGTTGTAACATTATTTGTAATGTGTCCCTGGTTTTGGGCCTTTGCTCCACATATTTTATTACTTGGTCCAGATGTGTTCCTGTAAGAGGTTGTGGGGTATGGGCAGTGATTATCCTGCTGTGAGTATGTGTGTGGCTTGCAAGGTGCTATAGTGACATTATTATATACTAGCTACCAACTAGCATGGATGTTTCTGTTCACACACTACAATTATGGAAATCCACTAGTTTTGATAGTAATTCTAAATGTCATGCTTTGTGTACTACACATCTATATTCCCTTTACATTCATTCCTACTATTACATGATATATTTATTTTAGCACAATGTCCTTGTATAAGAGTCATGGGTTAGTGGTAAGTCATGCAGACTACTGTTTCTAAGGTCCTGGGTTTGGGGCTGCCAGTGGGATTTTATTTTGCTTCTGAACTGACAAGACCTGTCAATCAAAGTGACTAAGGCCCTTTTAAGCAGTTGTAACCGGCTTAGCGCTGGTTTGCGCGGCGCTCACGCATGCGCACTGGCGTTCAGCTCCGCGCACACAAGCACACACCCGCTTACAACTGCTTAAAATGTGCTTACTTTTGCGCACACCCGCGCTATTTTCTTTGAAAGAAATGAAAATGGGGAGACAGAAAAGTGGTGAAAAAGGGGTCACAAAGAGGGTAAGACAGTAGGGAAACAAGCTTGGGTTTTGCAGGAGGGATGTAGGTAAGGCCCATAGCTGCCCATTTCTTCATCAGCAACAGTTGTGCATATGTTTGTAATTTGGTGTGACATTTGATACCTTCCACCCCTGAGAGAGGTGTAAGGACAACAGTAATACTTGTTGTACAGCCAATTGTAATTGATAGTTTCCATGTCTAGTAGACATATGTGCAGAATGGGCAGCTATGTATGGGGCGTAATTTTTTTGTGGGTACAGAGTGCCCCTTTTTTTTAGGTGAGAGTGGTATGTCAGATGAAGGTAGTCGGTACAGCTGGGGAGATAGGTTGGATAGGTAAACAGACAAGACAAACAAGACGCATACAGAGGCAGTGTCTGACACATGTGAGGGGGTTACACAACTGATGGGGATGGAGGTTTGGATATCCAGAGCCCATGAGCCCACAGATGGCAACAGTGGAACTGATATCTCCACCCATAGGCAGTTGCCACTGTTCCTTCACTGCCCAGGATGGGGCTGTGCTGGGGGCTGTGTAGGCCGGGCAACAGGCATGCCCGTAAGTTGTGCCACCTGTGCCTCAAGCTGATGTAGGGGCTCGAGAACAGAGTCCCGAATCTCCCTATGCACCACAGTCTGGACGCTACGGAGGGTGAGTGGCGGTTCTCCTCTGGCCACACTTGCAGAGGGGGGGGAACGAGCCCCATCCCCTGCAGCGCTTCCACCTGCAGGTGGCACAGGGCCAACGGAGGAGGGTCCAGACCGGGCACTAGTGCCAGGTGCACTTGCCAGCTGAGGTGGGAGAGGTGGGTCCGCTGGGACCCGCCTTCCCTGTCGTTCTATGTTTTGCATTATGTCATGACAGTTTGGGTTAGTAACATACAATACCATTCGCAATTAGTTGTAACAGCATGCATTAGTATTCCCATTAACCAAACACCCAGATATTCACACCATTGAACAGCAAGCATAACACATGCATAATTTGAACAGCAATACACAGTCCAACAACATGCAGGGTTGATTGATGGCAACAGGCCATCAGGTTTGGATGTATGAACAGGGCAGATGCATCAACGGACATGCAAATATTTAGGACCCATCAGGGCAAATGTCCAGGGGTGTTAATTGTGATTGCACATACCATTTTCACGTGGAATGGAGTATATGTGGTGATAGGGTGGGGTGAAGAAAATATTATTAACACCTTCGAATACCAATACATATGCTGTACATTTCTAATAGCTACAGATATATACACACTACTGTTCTAACTACAGTTTCCTATATGATAACTACTTCACTTTGGTGATAGGACTATTCATGCTACATCAATATACATTTTATTGTTATTTATACACGTTCATATCTGGCTTTGTTCAGCAACATCATCCTGCTACATTTGCTTTATATAGCTATAGACAACTGTGGATGTTTGATATTTCAGACAATCATACTATCTGCATATTGCAGACTGAGAGCAACATATCTAGATTTTGGGATACACATTCCAGCTGCAGCAACACTTTGGACACATTTTGCAGTTTGGTTCTACTTGTCACATTCATTTCATTCTGTACTGACTGCAGTATACTTTATACAGGGGTTATTACTACTTTATTGGTGGATTCATGACTCTTTCTCACACCCTCTCACTTGTTTTCATTTTACTATTCAGGATGGTACTTACTTCTAGGCTATGATATGCACTATGATATTATAGGTGGGGCATCTTTATTTCAGAATTTATTTCATACATTTTCACTGTTCTGTTGGGATTTCGGACTGAAACACAGTTTGTAATCAAGCAATACTTGCAAACACTTTTACACTGTTACTTGCACATTTTATTAGTTAGTGACTACACTGCATTCTTTTGCTAACTGTCATACTTTTATATTTCTTTACAGTTACTGGGTGTGGATTACTGACCTGCCTGGTGGCGCAACCGCACCAGCCTATCTCCATAGGCTCGTTGGTTCGCAGAACAGACACCTGCAGCTGTAATATAAATGGACTAATATTGGAATACACATCTCCATAATATCAGCTAATTTAATTTCTTACATACATAATTAAATGTAACTTACTCAGTAGTGGGGCATTGGGCATTTGCCGGGCCTCCTGGATCCAAAGGTTCAATTGGTCCTGCTTGCGTCTCTTCAGGTCCGCATGGTGGTGACGGACCTGATCACCAGTCCTTGGAATCCCTGTGGCACTGGTAAGATCATGAGCCAACCGGTCCCATGCCTCAGCCCTATATGCTCCCCACAGGACCTGGCTGTGCATGAGTTGGGCCTCATGATTGTGGACTAGGAGCCAGACCATGTATCTGGACTCCTCAATGCCCCACCTCTGTGCTCGAAAGCAACTACCCTCACCTACACCTGACATTCTGGCTGCATGTCAGTTCTACAATCATTTATGCTGCGTATTCCCACCTATGGGGCTTATATATGCCATTTTTCCCGCACTTCTCCGTGATTGGCCATTTTGGAATTGTATCCACTTCACAAGACCTGCTTTGTCATGCTCCACTTTTTATTCATTCCTATATATGTGCTATTACTGTATTCCTGAGTACAGCTGTTGTAGCTTAGTGGTTCAGTACCTTGACTATGTTGCATGGTGTCCTGGGTTCGAACCTGGCCACTGGTTTTTATATTTTCTGATTGTCTAGACAGGCTAGGGGGTGTGTCTGTGTAAAGGCAGTTTTATTACAGCTTGCTCAACGTTGCCCGTCGGTTAGCTTGTTGGCACGGTGCGTAGCTCTGCACAAACGGGGTGCGCTGGTTTAAGCCTCATTTGGCTATCAGCATGCATAGTCATCTCACCTCAGCTAGGGGCACACAGTTTGAGCATGTGAAACCACTGCTCAGCTACGGGCACTTATTTTGCACCTGTTAAACCACTGCTCACCTACGGGCAGATGCACTCACCTTGTTAAATTGTAGCTCAGCTATGGGCACATCTGGCATTTTTTATTCTTTTGTTACCTCATGTTTCTTCAATATAAATGGGCTATATCATTACATTTTACATAAAATGTGATTGTATATGTGTACATGTTTGTCAGGGACTTGTTTCATGCTTATTTTGCTAAAAATAAAAGTTGGCGTTGTGGGGGCTCAAACCATGAATGCCTGTTCTTCAGCCAACATCTCTACCGCTACGCTATTGCTTTTTGGCTTACTTTGCATATTTAGTTCTTATATGCTTTCCCACTGACTGCTAACTGTAGCTGCGCTACGAGCACGCCCGCGCAAACGAGCGCACTCATGGTTAAACATCTTTACAATTTAAAAAAAATATATAACATGTTCATTTATATATTTTATGTTCATAGTCTGTGGGGGCATGTGTTGTGTTTATTCACATTTCTGTGGACTCTGTTGTGGGTGTTTACTTTGGGCACTTTTACACTTCTGGGGCTTATCCGCTTGCAGAGCTCGGCCTACGGACACGCCCCCTACTGTCTTACACAGACCGTGTTAGACTTAGGTGTGATTCAGCATGCTCTCATGAATATGCAAAGCATGCTGACATCACTCCGTTTAACTGCAGCCTCTGTGTAAGAGTTATAACTCTTACATGGAGGCTTCGTGAATCCTTGCCATGGTCTATTAAATTCATCCAATTTTGCAACACAGAAACAAACAAATCTCAACCAGCCAACCAACCAATAAATAAATAAATAAAGAAGCAAATAGAGCCTTCCTGTAGCCCACGTTTTCCCTTTCCAGATCCCTCTTCCTTCCATGACTGTCAACTGTGAGACAGTCTTGTTGACCCTTTTATAATTCCCTCTAGCAATGAAGATCAGTCCTAAATCACGTTTTTAAAGAAACAGAAATATCTTATGAGTTAAAAATCTTGTCCTTTCCAATTACCAATATATCATAGGATCATAGCATCATAGGAAGTTAATAGGCTATTGGCCCTAAGGCACTTTCAAGCCTAGCCAAGAGTTTAGCCCATGTTTAGACAAGTCAGCACCCAAGGCCCCGGTCCAGTAGGAATCTCAGGGGTGTATTTTCTGGTTCCCATACAGTTATCCAGGTTGCGCTTAAAAAGGAATAATGAGGTACTCTACTTGATGTGGAAAGGGAGTCTATTCCACTGATGGGGGAGTCTCCGAGACACAAATCTGTCCCACCAAGTCTTATTGATGTCACAGACCAGGTTGAGGTTGCGCGTGTGAGTTATTCGAGTGGGGCTAGACTTGCGGATATGCAGCAGTCCCATCAAGGCAGGGTCTGAGATTTCTTTGTATGTCAAACAGAGGTCACCTCTGAGGAGTCTGTATGAAACTGAGTAGAGGGACAGGGCCTTTAGCCAATCTGTGTAAGGTAGATGTTTGAGGCTTTGGATTCTCCTGGTGAGAAACCTCTGTGGTCTCTCCAGCTGCTGCATGTGCTTTGCATGGTACATACTGAAGGGGCCATTGTACTCAACAATTGGCCTTATAAGGGAAAACTACAGGTATGTTATGACCTCCTTGTCTCTGGATGAAATACCCTTACGTATGAGGTGGGCCATATAGAAAACTTCCCATACAATGGAACAACATGGTGGTCAAAAGTCAGGTTGCTATCAACCTGGGTACCCAAATCCCTCATGACTGATTGCATGCTTAGGCATTGTTATGAATGTGATAATATGTGGGGACATCACTCTCCCTAACGGGGATGATGATGATGCATTTTTCGGCATTCAGATTGAGGCCATGTTTCTGGCACCAGTCATTTGCTTGGGTGAGACCCTCTTGGAGGATGCCATTATCACTAGGGAAATTGATGGCTGCGCCCAGCTTGCAGTTGTCTGCAAACATGGTCAGCCATAGCCCACTGGTTTTGTCCTGCACCTCAGAGAAGTACATCCTGAATAACAGAGGCCCCAGGACTGATCCCTGGGGTACACTGCTCATTACTGGTCCACTGTTTGAGGTGGCTTCCCCTATTTTGATTAGGTGGGTTCTATCAGTGAGGCAATTTGCTACCCACCTGGTAACATATGAAATGATGCCTAGCTGAGAGAGTTTATCTATTATGCCTGAGTGAGGAATAGTGTCATAGGCTTTAGCCAGGTCATCCATGGCTTTAGTGACTGTCTCAAAGAAATCGACCAGATTTAACAGATATAGCCTCCCCTTGACAAAGCCAAATTGTGTGGAGTCTGGTGTGTGGAGGTTGCCATTGTCCTCATTAGTGATGTCCATGATAATCTGTTCCATGGCCTTGCAGATCAGGTTAGTTAGGCTGATGAGTCTATAATTTCCCAGATCGGTGGACCCTCCACCTTTGTATAAATGGATGACAGTGGCTGTCCTCCGCTCGGCTGGGACAAATCTGGTACTCGGTCTTTGGTTGAATAGGGTGCCTAATAGTGGTAGAAGTTCATGCATGAGCTCATGTATGATGCAGCCTGGGATGTTATTGGGTCCCATGGAGGCTGTATTTTCTGCCTTTGAGAGGGCAGTGATGACCTGTTCCCTAGAGATAAGGGGTGGAGGGCGGGTACTGGGAATGTCCTGATTTACTGATGGGGGGTCAGAGAGGTGAAGTTTTTGCTGAATCCGTCAGCCAGTAGGTTGGCTATATCTATAGCATTTGTGTATGTGGTGCCCTTGTCCACCAGTTCTGAGCAGATCTGGTGCTTCCTTTGAGATTGTGGACATATGTGAAGAAGGCCTTATGAATATCCCTTGTAGGTGTGGCCAATTTGGACTCAATGCTGGCTGTAGAGGATTTCACTAGTGCTCTTATTTGCTTGCTCAGGCTAAGGGGAGATTGCTTCCAATTGGGCACCTGCTCCTTCTTGGTCCTGGATAGCAATTATTTTCCTTTTGATATATAGTTTATTTATTGCAGATGCCACCAAAAACATTTACTCTTCCTTGCGGAGGATGATTTTGTCCTGTCAGGTATTCCTGATTCCATGCATCTATATAAATGCTCATATAGCACTTTGGTTTAGATATGGAAATTGGTGCTGGTTCCTACAGAGGGGCAGGGTGCTGTGAAGTTGTTTATGCCATCACTCAGGAGATTGTAATCAGTTTTAGAGAAGTTTTTTTGTTTGACCCTAGCTAGAGGGGGTCAGGGGAGATGGTGACTTCAAAAGTGACTGCTTTATGGTTGGATCTTACCAGGGACGATGATACTGTATGGGTGCTGCAGTGGTTACTCATGCTGGTTAATACCAAGTCCATAATATTATCACCTCTTGTGTGGGTATTGACTTGCTGTTCCAAGGCATTTGCACTAATAAAATCGAGGAATCTCTGGGCATTTGTGTTCTGGCATGAGTTGTTTTTCCCATCTATGGTTGAGTAGTTAAAGTCACCCAGGATCAGGGTAAAAGGTTGAATCTTGATAGATTAGAAGAGGTCCAAATAGGTGGAGTGGGTATCTTGAGTCAAATTTGGGGGCCTGTAGCTAGCTATGAGTTGAATAGGGGTCTTGTCAATGGTTAACTGTACCTGGAGTGTGTCCTGTGTGTCATACTGTTTGTCCAGCCTGGAGGCATGTTTGCCTTTAATATATATTGAAACACTACCTCCTTTGGTTTCCTGCCCGCAGTTTGGGGTCTGAATGTATTGTAGGATGAGTAACCAGGTAAGGCTGGGGTGCTCTTTGCATCTTTGAACCAGGTGTCTGTAACTGCACAAATGTCAGCATCTTCCAGGGTTAAAATGCTTGCAATGAGTGCAGTTTCATGTTTAGAAGATGTCCTTCTTTTCAGTTTCTGTCTTGTTTATTGAATTCTGCACATCCCACTTACCTTTAGAAATTAGTATCAGTATCCATTGCATTACCACTTATTCAGATTATTTTACATAAGTGGCTTTTTAGCTCTGGTGTTATAATACTGGTCTATTAAACCAGAAACATTAACTCAAATTTCATCAAGGATTCTGGTTGGGTTTTGGTCTGTCTAACATGGAGGAATAAGTCTCTGAGCAGTTAACAAGCTGCTTCTAGTGGCACAAAGTTTGATCTCCTCAGCCTTCCTTTTCTACAGTGTGCCCTTGAACAAGTCACCTAGCCTTAATAATGTTTTAGGGCAACTGAGAAAAAATTGGATTAGACCCCTCAATTGTCTTGTGGACTGGTAACTGCCTACAAACCTATATGTTTATTTATTTATTTGCATTTGTTTACCAGGATAGTCCACTGGGCAGCCAAAAAGAGCCCATTTTCAGTGAAGGCCCAGGGAGAAAAGCTCCACATTAACAAGCATATGTATAGTACAAGTGATACAGTTAAATACACAAAAGGTAGTCATGTCAATATTAGAAAACATCAAGTAGCATGGTGAGTATAAAACAACTTGCAGAAATGAATTCAATAAGGACATCAATGGAAATGTAGCAGTGAATACAGATATGTTCAACAGAAAACAATACAAAACAATACAAACAGAAAACAGTACAAAACAATACAAATAGAAAAGAGTACAAGCATCACAGTTCAACATGCAGAAGTTAATCTTGTTAATATCAAAAGCATCATACAGTACAATATTAACTTGTGTTAGAACTATAGCGGTAAATACAAATATATGCAGTAGATAACAATCAAATACGGTACAAGAGTCACAGCTGAATACACAAAAGGTAATCGAGTCAATATCAAAAACATGAAATAGCAAGCTAAGTATAATAAAACATGTGGAAATAAGTTCTGCAGAAAGTTCAATAGAAAATGTTGCATTAAGTAAAAAGTTAGGTGTACAAGTCAATCAGATCATTTCATAATGAGTCTGATTGGATTACACTGTAGTAAGCATAAATTGAGTTTCATTGAGGAGTCACATTAATAGATGGAAGATTTTTAGTAAGTCAATATGCACTATAGTAGTGGGAAACTGGTGAATCGGGTTTTGAGATGTGAAAAGTTGGCACATGTACTGCCATAGAATGGAAAGGTGTTGGTGTAGAAATGTTTTGAATGAGGAAAGGTTTCTGGCTGTCCTTATTGTTAATGGTACAGTGTTCCAATGTTTGGCACCTGAGAAAAGAGTATAGCAGCTGGCCAGGATTGGCTCTTCTACTTTCAGGAGAGCTTAGTTCTCAGATTTGAGAGGCCTGCTAGGGTGGTAGTGAGTAAATGCAGAAGTAAGGACTGGGCAGTCTAAGGGTTTAAAGATAATTTTGTGTGCTGTTGTTAATTGTAAGCATGTAAGGTAGTGCGGGAGTTCGAGTCACTTCAGTGAGTTTAAGAAGGAGCAGTAGTGGGAAGATTATTTGGCATTATTTGTGAATTTGGCTATTTTATTGTAACATGACTCAAGTTTGGATTTCAGAGTGAACTGAATGTTAATAAGTAATGGAGCACCATAAATGAGAGAGGGTAATAGGTTGAGGCAAATATTTGTTTACTGGACTGGCTAAGGAAGTTTTTATGTATGTAGAGGAGACCTAGTTTTTGGTGAGTTTTGTTTAATACTACTGTACAGATCAAATTGTAGATTTTTGTCTATGATTACACCAACTAGATTTGTATGACAAACTACTTCAATGGTTGTTTTGTTTTGAGAGTGAATCATGAACTCAGTTTTGTTTAGGGGAGTGTTTTATTAGGGATAAATATTATTAGTTTGGTCTTGTTAGGGTTAAGGGCTAGATTAGATGGTTGTTGGTCATCCATGTTTCAGTACATGTGAATGCATTTTGGATAATTTGCTGAAGTTCAGAAGTGGAGTTGGCAGAGCAGATGATGGTCCAGTCATCTGCATATTGGATTACAAAATCTCGACTAAGGGAGGACTGAAAACTGTTGAAGAAGATACTGAGGGGAGGAGAAGAGTTCCTAGTATGGAGCTTTGGGGAACTCCTGTAGGTGTGCTGTGGAATGGAGACAGAGTTTACTGCTGCTTAGTAGCTTGAAGTCTATTTGTTAGGTAACTAGAGAACCAATTTTTAGAGTGGGTAGAGATGCCAAGTTTGGAAAGTTGAGTAAGAAGTAGGGACTGGAGATGGTATCAAAGGCAAAAGTGAGGATACAATTTTACCTGCATCTGGAGCATGGTTACCTGTGTCCATGAAGGAAATGAGAGCTGTAGTAGTACTGTGACCTGGTCTGAACACTTGCTGAGTGGGGGAGAGGATTTGGTTATGAAGTAAAAACTTTAGAAGTTCAATATCAACACATTTTGCAAGGTCTTAATGATAGTGGACAGAATAACAATAGAGCGGAAGTTGGAAATGTCAGTGCTATTGCCACCTTTATGAAGAGGAAGAATATATGCTTTTTTCCGTATCCTATGAATGTACAACTCCTGTATAGATCTGTTGAAGAGAATACTGATAGGGTATGCAATAGTTTTGGTTGACATTTGAAGGTATTCAGAGGGTAAGATGTCATAAGTTGTCATGGGCATTGGTGGTAGGTCTGACCTTCAGAAATAGTTTTGTTATTGTAGCAGTAGGTATAGCAGAGAAAGAAAAGACAGATGGAAGAGGGTAATGGTGTTCTGTGAGGATAGATTGGGATGTGCAGAGTGAGAATTGCAGTCAGTTTGTGAAAAGGTAGCAATGAGCTAAGATATAGTCTTGATAAAGCATTAATTGAAGAGAGTGGCAATCTCAGTAGATATTTTGTCGGGATGTGGACAGGGTTGGTTCTTTGAACCTGGCTTTAGTAGGGATGTGATGGAATTCCAGAATTTTTTGGGGTTTGTTTGTGGTTGTTTTGAAGACTTGGGTAGTGCTCTTTTTTTGTCTTTAATGACTTGATGTTTTACTTGATTACTGAGTTCCCTAAATTTTAAGAGATCGGAAGGATTTTTATTTTTTTGCCATAGTTTCCAGGATTTGTCCCTAATAGTCATAAGCTGTTTGGTAGGCATAGTGAGCCAGATTGCATGGGTAGTTTTTATTCTTTTTTGTCAAAGTGGGGTTAGCCTTTTTACAATATTGAGAAATGTTGAATTAAATCACTCAATTGTTTTATCAAGGGGAAGGACTTTTAATATTTCTCAGTTGATATTTTTCAGGGTGTCATTGAAGACTGCTTATTTAAAATTGGTTAGATTTCTTGTTTGTTCATTTAATACCACCATTAGTAAATACTTAGGTGAATTCTGTAAGAAGTTTTTGCTATTCTTGTTATTTACATTTGAATATTCTGAGACATTTATTACCTCTGAACAACAGTGAAGTAAATGAATAAATCAGTTCATTAACAATTTGTTTGGGAGTCAGAGAATTACACACACAAAAAAGAGACTTTTCATCAAATGTGTTATCATGGTTTGATGGTGTTTATGGTTCAGCTCTTGGATTCTGACTCCCAACAGAATTTGTCATAATGTGGAAATTTATATCAGATTCAGACATAAAAGCATGGTCCTAGTCATGTTTCACATATGCTGCATGTCCTAATATGCATTAATTAGCTCTGTTTGGTTTTGGTACATGCAGTATGCTTGAAGTGGTGAAGACAAGAACAAAACAAGCATATGATACTAAAACTACTCTTGATATTCAAGAATTCTGGAATATTTCTTTGCTTCCATTACTCATCTGTAACTCCAAAGCAATCAATACTATCCAGTAAACATTTTTATGTATTTTGAATACAGTCTTAAAAATAAGGATTTTGAGTGAATGGAGTTGTAATTATATCTTAATTATTATGCTACTTATTACACTTAATCTTAGTTATTATAGGTGTCTGTTCTATTA
>NC_056745.1:1058984603-1059049282 GCF_019279795.1 Protopterus annectens
GAATAACATCAGCAAGAGACTGAAGGAAAGAAAAATCAAATATTAAACTGGTTTCTCCACTTCTCTTAGGATTTATGACATGATTATCTTTATATGAATTGTAACACATCTAACAGAATTATATGAATAATGATGCGGACGTCTTATTATTTTTACTTTCCTTAATTATGCTTTACCTTGAAGGATTGTGGTGCAGATAAATAATAAACCATTTCATAAACATGAACACTATGCTGGAATTATTTTCAAGACATTTCATTTTTATATTATAATCATATAATTTCTTGCTTGTTTCAGCTGACAGTATATATGAGCGGCAGATTCAAAACATAATAAATGATGGTGAACAATGTTTGCAAGAAAGTGAAGAATCCTTAGCTAAACCTGCATGTGAAGATGGGGAACAGGTAGGTAAACAGAAGGTGAAAAATACTAAATGCTGTTTTGTGTTTGACAATAATTATTTCCACTGTTAATTTTTAATTTTTGAATCAAAGTAGTACACGACTTTTAAGTGTGTATACTTAATAGTATATATGGTTGGGCATATTACGATTTGTGTTTTTCTTAATGTTCCCAAGTTGTCTCTTAATTACATTGTTTGTGTATTGCCGTTTTGTAGCATAAAAGTGCTCTTCTTGTCTGTATATTTGAATCATAACAGTAACTAAATTAGTATTTTTTAACACGTTCATAGAATTTGAGTGGAATAACAAATGATTCTACCATTATAGCAGCTTAGAACTTGTTTCAGTATTCTGAAAGCTAAAACTTACTGAACAACCATAATAATGGAGATCTGGCAATTTACAGCATATCACAAATTTAGAAAAACAAAAAACACATTATATAACATTTGGTTTTGTGTGTGTGTGTATATGAGAGAGTGTGCATTTGTGTGTGTATGTTTGTGTGTATGCGTGTGTGCGTGTGTGCGTTTGTGTGTGTATTTGTGTGTGTGTGTGTGTGTGTGTGTGTGTGTGTGTGTGTGTGTGTGTGTGTGTGTGTGTGTATACATATACATGAATATATGTTCTTTCATTGAACTGCTTTCATTGAAACATGACACATCTCATCTTCAATACAGGTTTTACCATGGGTTCTACAGGTGAGGCAAATTTAGCAGTCTGTTGGCCTCAAAAAATGTGCTGTACCATTTGAAGTTTGAGCAATTGGATTTTGATGAACTGCAAAGAACAAATAAGTTTACAGAATTTCTATCATGAATGATTTGCATAAATATATATTCATTTATTTGTACACATGCACATATGGAGACATTTTTTAAAAATGAATGAATTATAGAAATGGATATATGTTTTTGCACATCTGATTGTTCAACAGCTCATAAAACGCACATTTTCTCTTCTGACATTTGCCATGGACATTGAGATCATCACAACTGAAATAGATAGCGTTGGTGTTTTACCAGTCTACGGTGATTTTATATTGTGATTGCTCACGGAACAAACCAAAAGTGTACAGCATGCATTTCATTAGGCATAACATCAATCTTTTAAGGAGAAACTAACTTATATTACAGTCCTGTGGTTTTAGCATGCACATTTGTTTTGCTTATGTACATTGCCTGTCCCTTCAGAGCAGATTGTATTTGGCACTCCATGCTCATATTCACCATTGCACAATGTTTCAATGGGTATAATTATCTGCACCACAATCCAGCCCTACCTTTACACAAAGCCTGTTATATACTTTTCCTACAGTACTAGGAGCTTTCAGATTTATTCATCCTCCCATTTCTTAGAGTACAGTTTTTATCAGCTTCTCATTCAATAGTGTTTCAGTGAGGGGGGACGGAGGCGGGCTGGTTTTCTCTGTATGTAAGGGCTGTAGTGTCATCATTGATATGTTGATTGCCTAATGACATACACTCCTTCAGCACCATTTACAGTTGTACCATTTCTCCTGCTCACACTGGGTTCCATGCCCTTTATTATTCATATGTACATTCACAAACACTGGCCAGAATGACTCTGGCCATGACATTATGTTTTACATCTGACTAGATACTTCTTGTTATAGTTTAGATTACACCATGCTTTCACATTTCCTTTATATACAGTGTTTCAGTACTACATTATGCAAGCATTAATGCCTGACAGGGTGGTTGTTATTGAGGAAATAATGCCTGCCCAGGAGTGTTGAGAGGCCCAATGCTACAAGTAGAGGACCGCTACCCTTTATACCCCAGGAAGGGCATTTTTCCCTAATAGCGCACCAACCCTGGAGGGCATTATTGCTCTTAGAAAATGGACTATCTGTTAACCTGTTTGCAATTTGCTTTTTATTTGTATGTACAGATTTATTTATGTTTTTGATGGAAAATAGATATTCCTCCCAATGTTTCAATGTTGTTGCATATGTAATTGCTGTTGGGGTAAGTATATTATATCCAAAATAAGTCATATAAGTATTTAATGTCTCTCTCTCTTGCTTGCTTATTCTCTCTCTCTCTCTCTCTCTCTCACACACACACACACACACACACACACACACACACACACACACACACACACACACACACACACACACACACAGAAACACACACAAAGAAGCACATACACACAATTGTATTTTTTCTTCATTTTGGCATTTTTAACCTGCGCATAGGTAGTGGTATTTGAAACTGCATGTCTGTGTAACCACTATTCATTTATTTTTGTTTGTAAACAACTGCCATTGTTTATGTTCACTAAACAAGGCTTTGCTGTCTAGCAACCATAAACAGCAACAGGCTTTTCGCTTTTTTTCAGCCCCTGTTTCACAGCAGTTTAATTATGCCACAGGATGGCTTTTTGCCAGGCTTTACATTTACTTTAGTGCCCTGTTGGAGAATGTTCATTCTCCAGTAGTGTGGGAGATGTAAACTTTGCCCAATGTCTAAGATGCTTTAGTGAAGGGTAGCAGACAGGTCAGTATCTGAATGGGAGCCATTAAGTGACTTTTACTAATCTGTGTTCTGTCATAGCTCCCAGGTCTTTAGCTGAGTCCAGTTGCTGAAAAGGAAAGGCTGTTCTTACCTGAACTTTTGTAGTATGATTCTATGTGTGGTTTTCTCTGAAGAATACGTATTTCTTTTTTATTTTTAATATTGTTGAAAATCATTAGATGCTTATTATATGTGGTGGTGTGTGCTGCCAGTGAAGAAGAGATGAGCTTTCTAGATACACAGCTGTGTTGTTTCCTGCTGTTGCCATTCAGCCATGGAGAATGACAAAGCTTGTTCCAGAAGGAAATGGAATGACACTCCATTGCTGCATATACATAACTACAATACAATACAAACATGAGGTCTGTGAATTAGCACAAAGACAATGTAAAAATTTGTGCTTCACTTTTTTTTTTTGTGAGAGGCATTGTAGTAATCATGATT
This sequence comes from Protopterus annectens, assembly GCF_019279795.1. Lineage (NCBI taxonomy): Eukaryota > Metazoa > Chordata > Ceratodontiformes > Protopteridae > Protopterus > Protopterus annectens. The sequence goes on from NC_056745.1 coordinate 1,058,987,998, forward strand.
TCTATGTGAATTTTAGAATATTATTTTTAATTTGGTGGCCTTTATTGCTTTGCAGTGCTTTTTAGATTTAAGGAAAATGATTGATGTGCTTTATTATATGCTTTACGAGCTTTTGCTTATATTTACCAAGGTTTAGCCATTGAGTTGTAATTAGGTCTTGTTATTGATAGAGTGGTGATCAAGGTTTGTGGACTTCAAAAAGCTTAAAGAATCATCAGACTTATACATGCTAACTATCCTTTTTTAGCATCTGCAGCCCCTAAGACTCACTGGAAGGGAACTATTCACACATTTATACATATATTTTATATGCTTGTGTTTGTCTTTTTAACTTATTTCCATTTTTTACTGTTGTTAGATTAGATAATTGATTGGTTAATGACATGGGTGGGGTTGATGTTTAGCCTTATTTAAGTGAACTTCATGGTTAACTTTTTTATTCTGAAGAAGTCCACATAGGACGAAACCTAGGTTAATCGACGCTGTTGAGCTGCTGTTTGTTTTTTATGTTTGTGGTGTTCGCAATAAATTCCATTTTGGGTCCAACCTCATTCTTCATTCCTTGGTGTTGAACTATAAATAACTGATTAGATTAAGCTAATAATTCCTGGAAGGGTTATAGGTTTATCTTTATACCCTCAAGGAACCATGCATATTATTTTCAGTAAAGAAACATTGTCCTGGCATTGTAGAGGTGACAAAATAGGCAGCAATATCAACTGCCCTTTGGTATAGTTGGCATAAAAATGGGTGCTGCATTCCTGAGCGTCCTATTTTTTTGGATGAGATGTCAAACCAAGGTCTCATCTGCTTGAACTGGTGGTAGCTCAGATGGATGTAAAAGATCCTATGAGATCTAGTGAAAAGAATAGGGGCCCTTTATTTAACACAATATATACACAATTTTATTTTATTTTATTTTTCTCAGCTTTACATGGAAGAAAGCTGAGAAAAAAAAAAAAAAAAATTGGAGACCCATTTCACTAAATAACAGAGATTATAAAAATTTTAGGAGAATAATGCAGTAGAGAATGAAAGGAATGATTAGGGATATTATGGAAGAATGTATATATTATATAAAATGGAAGGGATGTTAAGAATTGTTACTGGTTATGAGAGAAATTGCAGATGATATTACAAGTAAAAGGGGGCATGTGAAATGTAGGTGATATTAGCAAGGCATTTGATATGGTGGGATATGATGCTTTGTGGGATGCTATGAAGAAGTATGGAATAGGCAATATAATTAGAGTGTTAGTGAAAGTGTAGCTGAGTAAAGAAATATGCATGAAGTATGGGGTAAGATAAGGATGTCCCTTCCTTCGATCATTCATTCAGTACATTTAAAAAGTATTCTCTTTGCCAGTCTATAAATTTTTTGTACATTCCATGCACTATACTATCTGGGTCTGATATTGAATCAGCTTTTACTTTCCTAAGTACATCATCCCAGGGAATGTTTTTTTTTCACATTTCAAAACAGCTTCCAACCTCCATTACATGTGTTTCTCTTATTTCTAACTTTCACAATATTATCAACAGTTTTGCACAGACCCTGCATGCATTTTTTAACATCATTTTCTTCCATTCATTAATTCTAAACTGAAAAGTAAGATTTTTTAAACATTTACGTTATTATCAGGAAACAAATAATTGTTCCACAGGTAAATGTCCTTCTTCTGTTACACAGTTCCAGAAAATTCATCAGTCCATCAGTTTTAAATATTAAGTCACACAATGTCTCCATCCCAGTATGTATACAAGACTGAGTTTCATAAGCTTTAAAACCCAGAACAGTTACAGAATTGTCTCATACATAATATATTTTACTGTGTCATGTTTTCTTCTTATTTTCACAGTTGGTCTTCTCTTCTTTTTAAAAACAGTTTTATTTACAGTTTCTTGCTGGTCTCCCTTTTTGCCTGCTGTCACTGCTGTATGCGTTTTAGTTACTGTGTTATCTGCTGACACAAAACCAGACTCTTTCTCAGTTTATTGCTGCATTCCTTTTATTTTCTGCCTCTGTTTCATAAGTTGTAACTGCTACATTCTCAATCATCCTGCTCAATTATTTTTTAACAGAACATCAGCTACTAGCCCTCCTGACACACTTATTTCCTTTGACACGGAGACGGCTAATCCCTGCTCATTTGTGATATCCACGACACAGGGATCTTTGTTTACATTCTGAAGCTCCATAACAAACATTTTTTTCTCCATATTCTCACTTTCCATACCCAGGCTATCCATAGCCTTTCTCTGCATCTCCATGCTGCTACCTTTCTTATGCCTGTTTCTTGCTACTGTAGGAGCCCTTTGGCCATCTAGCAGCTTCAAAAAACAATGGAAGTTCCCTGTTTCCCTGGCCAAATTTCCCATAGTAGTATAAATACCTCCTAGGGTTTCCTCTAAAAAGAGGTTACTAGCCAATTGGGGGCTATCCTGGTCAACAAACAGAAATAAAAATATATGTTCTATGAGTGCAGAGATTTTAAAGCACTTACATCAATTAGTCATGTTTTAATAATATGATTTTGCTGGTAAATAAAACCAGCTTTACTTCTGAAAGTAGTTTGAAAAGACTGAACATTAAATGGAAGAGTTATTTCCTTTAATGGTAGCTTCTAAGAAATCAGTAACAAGGACTTTGAAGTTTACAGTACCATCATCTGTAAATGATATAGTAGATAGCATGAAATAAATCTACTTTGTTCATAGTGTTGGTCAGGGAAAATGGGAAGGGAAGTTACAAAACAAAAGGAGATGTAAGCAAGGAAATGCAGAGACCTTGACAGCATGCATCCCCAATGAAGTTTTAAAAAAAAAACAAGTTTGGCCTCCTATCACAGCCTGTAAGCTCTCTACTTCTTTGTTTAACATAGTTTAACTACATAAAAAACAGGACAGTTGGCCATACATTTATTCATATTTATTACCTGCTTATGCAGATACAAAGTGAAGGGAGCCAAATGTCGTTCTAGCAGGAAATGGAATCAATGGATGCACATAAAGACAACACACCACCATATGTGCACCTATGGAAAATTTAGAAGCTGGCCAACCCATGTACAATATGTCTTTCCAATATGCAGAACTGATAATAACTGAACCACTGTCACATTCATCTAATGCATTCTTGAATTCTCTGGCAGTATCTACACAACCATATCCTACCTTCTCTTCCAGTCAGTATTTTGCCATCAGTGCTTTTAAACTGCATATTCTTTAGTTAGATTGGATAGTAAACAGAACATTTTTATCAGACTATGTTAATAGTGGTGGTGATAGTGGCGGATGGGTAATACTCTTTCATGGATGTTTTTACCTAGTTCATTTATTTGATTTGGAACAAGTAGCCTGCTTTATCTAAATCATGACATTGTTTTGTAAGTTTCCATGTGTACATTTTGTGTTATTATTATTATTATTATTATTATTATTATTATTATTATATTTAAGCTATCATGCTGAACTACAAGATAGTCACATTATAAAGTTAATGAAAATGTTTGCGTTCATGCTTATTGTCCAATGTTACTATATGTATTTTCTCATGAAGTTTAAGGATAGATGCCTCTAGTAACTTGTGATTTTTTTTTTCAGTACTGCAACACGATAAGATCATATTTCGTTTCGTGTCCAGACAGTATCCTTGATAATATTATTGCTATGTGTGCCATTGAGTATTGTGACTCCGGACTGAGAAAAGAAAGTGCTTGTCCCAGCTTTTCAGAAGTAGCCCAACAATGCTGTGCATATTCACAAATTTCTGAAATGAATGACTGGAGGAGTGATCCAAATATAACATGTGGTATGTAAGATATTTGAACAGCATGGTGCTTTTGTACAAGACAATAATATTTTCATTTGAGTTCACATGAAATGAAAAGTGGCTCTTGGTAAAAAAAAGAGTCATTATCTGAGTCATCAAATGAAACATAATTATACCATGATCCCCCCATTAATATTCCAAAATGTGCACGCTGATTGGCCAGCGTGCACATTGTAAATCGACTTATACTAATGGAAAAAGGTCCGGTCGCCCGGACTTTTTCCATTAGTATAAGTCTTTTTAAAAACACTGTCTCGCTATATTAAAAGAGTTTAACATAGCGACACAGGTTAAAAAAAAGCAATGGAGATCTCTGTTGCTTTTTTTAAAGCTGTCTCGCTTTGTTAAACCCAGGCGTGGGTTATTGCTATATTATATTTGTTTTGATTACTGACTGTTGACTCCAGAAAACATTCAGAATTTGCCATCTGTTGCTTAATATTTATTTTACACAATGCACATTAGTATAGATAACTTCCTCACTGAGTATTTTTATTAATGTAATCAGTATTTTTTGTTAGGAATAATCAAGTATCACACAACTCAGACCCTTATTGTGATATGGAAAGCTTTTAGTTTCTTCAGAACACCATCTTAAGACTGATAAATTGTTCAGTAGACGACAAGTACAACACGTTAAGACAGGAAATGTTACAGTTTTGCTGGATTACATGAATTAGGAGCAGTTCTTTCTTTCTTTGGATTTCTGTCTTGCCATCTATTTGTTCCCTGCTGTTGTGTTGTATCTGGCTCCTCTAATTACCCAATGAAAAGCATTTGCCATCCACAGAGATTTCAGGGCAAGTAGGGTAGGAAAGTGTCAGGCCTTTTCTCCATATCTCTCTCTCACACACACACACACACACACACACACACACACACACACACACACACACACACACACACACACACACACACACACACACACACACACACACAAACACAATGAAAAACCTTAAAAACCCATCTAGCTGCTGCATGTCTTTGGGATGCTGGAGGAAACTGAAATATCTGGGGAAAACCCTCATAAACAGAAGGAGGATATGCAGACTCTTCACAGAATACATTCCAGGTGAGAACTGAAAACAACTTTTTACTGTGAGGTGACAGTGTACACACTGTTCTCTCCACTGTGATACAACTGAAATATAATTTAATACTATATTATTCTATAGCGTTCATTTCCAAACATACATGAAAAGTTTCGACATACATAATAAACACATTTACGAATAATACTACAGTCGTGAAGTTCAATATCAGTGAAAGAGGGAATGTATAAAACACTTATTTTGCTAAATAACAGCTTCTGTATAACTACATAGGAACAATAGTAGGCAAGCAATCACAAGGACCATAGGATGCCTGGACATATGCACCTTTTAAATAGACACACGTAAAAGTTCTCAACATTTTATACAGGTACTTAACAGTGCTCACTTTCCAAATCAAGCAGTGGCCCATCGTGATAACACTGGTGAAAATTTGTGTCTACCCATACAATCATCAAGACTAACAGTGTCGCATTGAGAAGATTATTGTTTCACAGATCCAGGGTTTGGAAGTTCAGTCCTGATTTCTAGTGACTGCTTGTGTGGCGTTTACATTTCTTCCTATGTCTGCATGGATTTTCTATGGTTTCATCCCATCTTCCAAAAACATGCTGGATAATTGGCTATATTTAATTGTCAGTACATATGATATTTACTCTTGCTGTTGTTGTTTGGGTCATACCTGAAAAGGGCAACCACTCCACTGATTTAATTAGCAAATCTTAAATTAATTGCTTCATATGCAGATTCAACAGTTGGAACCTTTACAGGATTTACTAAAACTGAATTACATTATTTGCAAATACTGAATGAAGGCATTAGTTGCAGTTTTTTTTTTCTTCTTTTGTCATCTAGGTAAGGCACATGAGCAGAAAATATCTTTTTGCCAAAGGTAACAAAAGATTACTGCTGCAGTTACATCAACTACTAAATGTCACACAACATGTAAGAGAGGACTGAGAGAATCAGATCATCACTATAGTATGAAATAAATTGACAGCTCATTTTCATACTAGAATGCAATTTCTGGCACAAGAGTCAAGGCTAGTTTCAGGTGTGTGCAGCATTTCTGGTCTAGCAGATCAGCAGGGGCTGTGCCCACAAATATCATTTTAGTCCATATTACCTTTAACCAGACCTAGTCATCTTTCCAGTCCATGAGCATGGGATGCATGTTAAAGTAGTGCATTTGTTAAACAGTACTATGCTAAACAAAACATTTTTCTGCTGGTACCCACAGCTTCTATGTGTTTGTAGCAAACTGCATTCAAAAAACAAAACACTTTTTGACAGAAGGGGTGTTTTCTGAATCAAGAATGTATGATTAGGATGCCTGTATCTTTCTTTGTGACTCTCCAGTGAAGTCAATGCCCTATATGCTGCACCATGTAATTAATCCGTTTGTAAATCTTCTTGATGTGAAGTATATATTATCAATCAATCTTAAAGAGTTCAAATATCACAAAAGTCATCCATTTTGAAGAGAGGCAGAATCTCAGCAAAGCTTGTCATGTGTGGCATTAATGTTATGTCACTTAGTAAGTCCTCAGTTACTCCTATATTGCTTTGCGCATTGCCCCCCCCCCCAAGTCATTTCCTCTACATGAGCAGTGGTAGAAGGATTTTGACCTAATAATATCCAGACAGCATCATAACATTGGGAGTGCCATATATGATGGTGATAACCTGGATTTGGATAGTTCAGGAATGAGGGAGCTTAGTACTGGTATCAGATGATATCTGATAATAAAGTTAAAAATCTAGATTTCTTAAAACAAGAATTTGATCTAAGAGAAACTTGCTGGTTAGAGGTTCAGACCTTTAGACAACATCTCATTAATAAAATAGATTTAATGTCTATAACTGTTAAAGAATCTATTCCAACACTGATTGATTACTTGATATTAAATTTACAACATAAAGTTTCTGATAAAGGTAAACTTTCATACATACATAAAGTTATCAGACAAGAAACTTTTTACAGTGTAGATTCATACTGGAATTATTTCACTTCTATTAATGGGGACCCACCAAATCAACAAGATAAACAATATATATTGGAATCAGCTTATAGAACTACGTCTTCCATTGTCTGGAGACTTTATACATGGAAATTTTTACATAGATCTTTTTATACACCTTTGATGATGAATAAAATAAATAATAAAGATAATCTATGTAAGAGATGTAATGTAGAAATTAATGCTGACTGGGCTCATATGTTTTATGACTGTATAAAATTGAAAGAATACTGGAAGTCAATTAATGACTTTTGCAGGCTCTTTTACAGATAATTTCATTATTTCTAAATCTCTTATATTATTCAACACACCTGTACCTCAAAGTGTTAAAAGGTTAAGCTTCCCTTGTTATGGTCTATTCTAGCAGTGGCTAGGAAAATAATAACTAGAAATTGGATTTCAGATACACCTCCTTCGTTCAATGAATTTAAAAATGTTATGAATATAGTGTGCCATATGGAAATAAACACAATTAGGACTAGAACAAATAGAAAAACATCTTATTTTATTGTATGGGATAATTTACAAAATTTGTTAAAAAAATTTTAATTTCAATAGCATGGTATTTTAGTTTAATTAATTGATCTGATTGTAGTGGATGTCTTTGTAAATACTTTAGTTGTTTTGTTGAATATTATAATAATACCTATTTTTAATTACTTGTATAAAATTGTTATGATATTTCTCTTATATGTTAAAACAATAAACCTGTTTTGAAAAAAAAAGGAATGAGGGAGCTTGTCGAGACCATCAGGTTTGAGTGGCCGGAAGCTATCGCCTATATGCCTGGGAGTAAGAATTGTGATGTTGCTTGGTTGCCCTAAGACAGAAACAAAGAGCATGGAGAGTAAACGTTCAAGATTAACAAGTGAAAGTGATCAGTTATCTAAGTACTATGTCCATGATGACATTATGTAGGCAATGCATTCTCACGTTCCAGCAGATTATGGCTAAAAATACAAAAGATACCAAACCATACAATGCCTCTCTGTCTATTCTCCCTTGCTACTATGGGCCTCAAATTCCCAAGTGATGGAAAGGTTTTCTTCCATGGCAGAAGGAACCCATCTTTGGGGATTCTGTGACATTATCCAGGTTGTACAGGAGTGTGGAGAAGTAAAGCTGCAGTGCTAACATTGGTCTGATTAAAAATAAAAAAATGTAAATCTACCTGACACAGTATAGCAATCATTTATAAGAAAAGCTGCATAAAACCGGGCTTTGACTTTTTTGCTGCATTATAATTACATGGGTTTTCTGATCATTATTTCAAAGATTCACATATGCAAACAGGATTTTATAAAAATACTATTATTGCTGTTAGTATCTATAAATGGAGCAAATGTATTCCAAATTTTAGGTACATTTCATTTAATTAACATTTCTTTAAGGTGGAAAGACATGAAGGGTTTCATTTTGGATTAGTTAGGTATTTGTAATGAAAATGCAATTTATTTATTAGTCATTGAATGAAAAATACACATTACTAACACTTCACAAAGTCATATCATCTCTGTGCAGCATTCATTACATAGGTGTGGTTCTTTATCACAGGAAATGCAAGGCTGAGTCTTGCAGTCATTAAGGGCCGGGCAGTATCCAATTTTAGGCTGTATCTCCTTTTTGAAGGAGGGTCAGGCCAGTCAAGTAAGCGGTGACTTTGTGAATAAACATCCAATTATCTAGTTTTCATTTGAAGGAAGATAATATATCACATTTCTTGATTTGACATAGGAGTCTATTATAGAGACGGGGAGGTAGTGCATAATGAACCTGTCTCACCACCATGTTTTATTTATTTCTTGGTGAAATTGCACATCCTTAATTCTGATACTTGTGGACTATATGATTTGTGGAGATGCAAGACATCCAGGACCACTGGTCCCTAGTATCATGAAAGGAAAGACATACATCTTGCATCAGAAATCTATAAGATACTGAATAAAGAGTCAGTGCTTCAAGACTTTTCTGGTATGGCATCTTTAAATCTGGATAATATTCCTTTGTCAATTATCTCTATAAATCAAAGGACTTTCTAACTAGTGTCATGCAAGCCTCAACATTTTATTTAAAAGATTCCTGGCATTTGTTGGAATTATTAAGAGATTCAAATATACCAAGTGAAGATTTTTGTTTTGCATCATTGGATGTTGCTTCACTGTACACATGTATTGACCAAGAAATAGGGGTAGAATTTCTAAGAGAATACCTGACTAAAAACAGTGTTTTAGATAATTCCAAAATTAACACAGTTTGTACCCTGATGGAATTGGTGCTTGATAATAATTTCTTCAGATTTAATAATCAATTATACAAGCAGATATCGGGCATAGCAATGGGAGCAAGAGTTGCTCCAGCATATGCTAATCTTGTGATGGCCAATTAAAAAGGCAAATTTATTGACAACGGTAATTTTGGTAAAAACATTTTGTTTTACCATCGTTACATTGATGATTTGTTCTTCCTTTGGCATGGCACCGCCAAAGATTTTGATAAATTTGTGACATATCTGAATGGCATTACGAATTTCTTGAAGTTTTCCATAGGAGGGTATGGTCAAAGTTTGAATTTTCTTGATTTAGATCTGACGTATGATTTAGCTTCTAAACAGTTCTTTAGCAACATCTATAGAAAATCTACATTTGCAAATCAATATTTGCATAGAGAAAGCCTACATCCACTTCATATGAAAAAAGGAGTGGTTAAGGGACAACACATTAGACTTGGTAGATTAACATTGCAAGATGAAACATTTATTAGTGAAATGAAGATTCTGAGGACATTTTTTGAGGCAAAAGGGTATGATGTGTTGTGGTTAGAACTCATTGAAAATGAAGTAATAGGTTTGAGAAAGGGTAAAGCCTGTCCTATTTTGTCTATTCAGATGCAACTTTCTACACACAATATTGCACATGTAAGAAATGTGGTAAATAACAACAAAGAATTTTCATGTGCCTTTGTTTTACCTATTACAAATTAAATGTGGTGTATTAAAATATCATAGTAGATAATGGGAAGGTATTACTGCGGAATCAGGATCTTATAAAAATTATAGATGAACAACCAAACTTTACATTTAAGAAAACAAATAATATTAAGAGCTTATTAGAACATGGAGTAAATAGGGGTGATGGTACTGGAGAAAGTAAAATTTTGACTAAAGGGACCTATGCTTGTAAGAATTGTAGGCAATGTAGATATATAAGTAATTCTTTGTCAGTTCAATTTCTACATACTGGAAAAGACATTGGTATACAAATTACTATACATGTAATAATGAGATGGTGGTTTATATAGCCCAGTGCCTTTCATGCCCAAGCTATTATATTGGTATAACTACAAGATGTTTAAAGAAAAAATTAGCGAACATCTTTTAGCTATAAAGAAAAAATATTTAGCTAATGCTTTATGAAGGCATTCCATTGCATGTAAAAATTTCAAGAAGTTCACTTTCTCTGTCTTGGATAGTGTTAGCCAAAAAGTATTTATGGGAGATAGTAAAGTTATTCTGGAATGTAAAGAATTTCTTTGGCACTTATACCTAGGAGCAGACTATGCTCCTGGGTTAAATAAAATGATAAATATAAAATGTGCTTTACACATGAAAAAGTAATTTATATGTTATATGTATTATTTGATACTATGTATATGTAAATTGAAGAATTATTTTATTCTAATTTTATTTTTGTTGATGTGAAATTATTTTATGACATCATTCATCATGTGACTAATTTTATCATTATATAAAGTGCTTATGGGTGGAGTTCAAATTGTTTCTGAAGAAGTTCATAAGAAATAAAGTGAATGAAAGCGCTAATTTTGGTGTCCGTACTTTCATAAGTTGGCTGGATTACACCTTTCAGTGTCTATACACTTACTAACTTTGCTTGCATGGGGATGGTGTCAAGTGGCTTGGCCAGGTCAAGCTAAACTGTATGTACACCGTGACTATTAACAGCCCCCCTCAAAGAAGTTAACCAAATTCTTTAGACAGGATCTACTATTAACAAGGTGAAACTACTGTTGGTCTATCCCAATGAGAATTTTAATATCATAATTTATCAGTTCTAGTATAGTTTGTTACATGGCTTTGCAAATAAGAATTATCAGGCTTGTGGGCCTATAATTTCTGGGATCAGTGGTGATATTACCCTTGTATATTGCATGACTAGTGCTGGGTGTCAAATCTCAGGGACAAAAAAAGAGTAGCTAGACTCAAGTGAAATAGTTCCATTGCCAGGTTTCATTAAACAGACATATATATTGTCAGGTCCTTTTGAGGAAGCATTTTTAGTCTTGGAGAGCACCTTTAGTACATGTTCTTTAGTAATGATAGGGAGTCAGTGACATTTAGGGATAAGTGAGCTTTAAATAGTTATCTGTGAGGTGCAGTTCGCACTGAATTTATTTGCTAATATATTGTCAATGTTCTCAGGATAAGAGTAGAAGGTACCATTATAGATAATATGATGTGTTGTGATATGATATATATTACTGCTTTGATACGGTGTCATGCTATTAATAATGAATTTATTAATGATTCAGCCACACCTGTTTGTGACAAAAATCAAGAATACCAAGAATGTGGGTCAGCATTTCAACCAACATGCATATTCCCAGTATCCTTACAAAAGACCAACTACGTTAGTGCTTGCAAATGTCCTGAAGGTAAGTTTTTGTTGGATATTAGCAGCCATTCTGCTTCTGTCCTGAACAGTCTTGAAAAATGCATATTAAAGTTAACATCTTCTTTCTTTATAGGTTTGGTTCTTAATGATGTTGAAAGTAATGGTGAATGCATTATGCAACAGGAATGCCCCTGTGCATATGATGGAAAAATATTTCTGCCAGGGTCTGAAAGGTCATCTTCACGTGAATCATGGTAAACATTTTTTTTTCTTTTATAATCCATAATCATGACACAATACAATGAAAATGCAAGAGTTGGAAGACACATTTATCTGTTCATTCTGCTAAATGGCTGTTACCTGAATCCCATTTTGAAACACCATGACATATATTATTTTATTTTCCATTCGTAAAGGACTTTCCCCAGAAGAGATGCACTCCACATTTCATAGGTCACTTCTGTTTTAAAAATAGAAAAACAAATTTTAAAAACATACATGGAGAGCTAATACTGCAATGCATTTTAAGGATTTGTATTAGCTTGTTTAGCGGTGCGCAGCTCCGCGCAAACGGGGTACGCTGGTTTAAGCCTCATTTGGCTATCAGCATGCATATTACGCTCAGCTCAGCTAGGGGCACATAGATTCAGCATGTTAAACCACTGCTCAGCTACGGGCACTCATTTTGCACCAGTTAACTATATCCTACTGAAAGTACCACAGTATTGCATGCAAAAGAAAAGCTCTGGAAAAGACTGGACTAAAAATACAAAAAAGACATAGTAAATATGGTGCAGAATTCCTGAGAACATTTACACATTTGCCTCATAGTTTTGATCTGTTCCTCATATAAATTGTGATTTTCTTGGAAATCATTGTGGACTGAAGTAATTAAATACTGACAGACATTTGAGTTTCAGACATCATGTCCTTCATAAAATGCATGCATATACAGCATCTGACATTTCTAAGTTTATAAAACCAATATTTGCATTTTTCTTTGATTTGGGGGGTTTGTACCCCCCAATTATTTTTGTTTTGTGCAGAATTCTAGAGCAAAGAGGTTGAGAGATATGACTATACCACATATTGTGAATATCATATAATACATCCTCAGTATATCCAAAAATAAACAACAATCACACAAGACAAGTAGCCCCTATAAGCATTACTACCCATCACTGTATTACTCTCATCAGCCTGCTTTATTATCTCCATCTCTGGTGTCCTCACCTGTCACCTGTCTTGTTTTTACCTGTAATTGTTGAGAGTGAGACAAATGCACTATACTGCTATCTCCTATTTTCATACCATAATCCTCCTGAGCATCTGCCCTCAATGAAATATCATCCTCAGAGTTCTTATTCATGTGGTTAACAGCACTGAGATTAGTACAATGTTTCCATTTGTTTTTTTTTTCTTGTCTTCAAATATTATTAACTGATGTGATCGAAAGTTAGAATGATGCAATATAGTGGAATTATTTCTGCTTGTTTCTATTTTTTTTAATTTCCCACCTTTGTCTTCTTCATCTTCTATCCAATACTGCCCATTTTCTTCACATTCATACTGCCCAGCTTTTCTTGCCCATTGCTTGCTTAGCATCAGTCCATCACCATAAACTTACCCATTTATTCCCCATCTCCAGGATTAGTCTTGGTGTGACCATCATGCAGGAACTTACTGGGATTTTTTTTTCCTGGTTAAGTCCTCCTCTGGTAGTTGACATGCATATTAACAGAAATGAGTATGTGCTGTGTCTTGCTTGTAATGATGTGTGTTCTTGTACATGCTCCATGAAGGCTATCCTGTGGATATCACTTTGCTAGCTTACAAAGGTGCAGCTAACTATTCCGGCACCCGGTACCATCCCTTGATCTTGAGCCCAATCCCCTCATTATTAAGAAAGAAAAAAATCACTTGTCTTCAAAGCTGAAGAGCAAAAAAAGCTATTCTTTCCTTTTAAACTGTAGCAAACTGCTTGCTACATACATTTGTAGCAATTAGCTGCTGCAGATTATGCCACATATGGAGTGCTAAACTGCTATAGTTCTGACTGCAAATGCAATAAACGAATACTGATGTTGCACAGAAAACTGAAAGGCTCATTTGTATTGTTCCTGCTTAACATTTTATTCTTGGGGTGGTCGTCCCGTTCAACCCAACCTAGTGATAACTTAGGTGATAAAGATTGCCTTTTTCTGAAAAAATTAAAGCCTGCATAAACTAAAGCCCTGCTGTTGATCCCCTGTTAGGGTCTCCTACCAGTCCTCCCCTTTATTGATCTGCTTTTTAAGTCTGGTGATTTTAAGCTGCCCACCCCTACTGTAAATTGCGCTTAATAAGCTCCTCCCTTTCTACACTGCTGTTGATATGTTGAATTATTTGCCTTTGCTTGTGCTTATATTGAAAAAGTGTATTTTGCCTCACATAGTCAGTTCTACTGATTTGCTTGATCTGAATTCATTATCTAGATAGCTGTTGGATAAAATAGTTTTAAACTCTAGCAAACACTTGTTTTTACATCAAGAGGTCAGTGGATTTTCCATCTAGTGCTCTGGGATGTAGCCTGGTTTGTTTAGGCTGGGAAAACACTTAAGATTTCTGTATGTAGTTTTATTGGCTGGAGGCTTATTAATCAGTTTATCTTGTTTGTAGTGCCTTTATAAATCGAGTGGCTCTTGGCTCATGTATACAGAACAAAGTACTTTCATTGAATAATCACACTTTTATAAGCTGTTTAAAGTACACTGCTCTATCCATATTTTTAAGTTTGTTTGTGGTAGCATTTTGTATCTTTATAGTAGCATTTCACCCCTGGCATTCCTTTATTGTGCTTTTACATTAGGAGAATGGGATTATTCATTTAGTGGCAGTAGGTGTTTACCTGGTCTGTCTGAGCTGGGAAACACACAAAATGGTTCTAAATATTATTTTGCACTTCTTGTATATACTGTGACTATACTTCAGCAGTTTAAAAAACACTGTACTGACCACTACTGCTTTAAGTAGTTAATTGCACTGTATTACATTGTGTCTGTTAGTTGTAAGGCTGTTATAAGTAGTTTGTGTGGTCTTGTTACACTTGGACTCCAAACCATCTCTTCTACATTATCTTCTACATTAAGAAGGTATTTTTCTGCACCCTTGTGACAAAAGTGTGCTGATCAACCTTGTCTGAGTTGGGGACTGGTGGTGGAAGGCTTTTTGCATGCTTTTCTGATTGGTAGTTAGCTTAAAACTTGTTTCTCTTTGCTCTTATTTAAGCCTCACTTTTGCATGGGCTTTGGAATAGATTCTCAGAGTTGCTTATTGTTTGGTGACTTTCTACTGATTGCTGTGAATCTGCTTTCTCTTGCAACAATCAACTACCGAAAAGACAAAAATATTTATTTATTTATTATTTATTTGCATTTGTTAACTGGGTTGGTCCAGCTGGGTAAGAATTACCCTTTTTCAGTGGAGACCCGAGGGGAAAAGCCCCAAACAGACATACAAATACATACAAATAGAGACAAATTAACAATATTACAGAGGAAAACAATATTATGAGTACAATGGATAAGAAAAACAAACAATGAAAGTTTGAGAATATGAGTAAGGTAGGCCAGAGGCATGCATGCAAAAGATTTATGTAAAGGTGTTCTGAGCAAGATCTCTGAATTAAGTTAAAGTAGGCAAAGAAATTATGATTTAGGTGTGGAGTTAGTAGTGTGGGAGTTTTAGGTGGGAGCATGTGAAGGACATTCCCATTTGGAGGAGAGATGGGAGAGAAGCATGGATTTGAAATTGTTGTGGTTAGGTATATTACGTAGTGGTGTGGGGAGATTGTTCCATAGTTTGGCTATAGTGTGGGATAGTAGTAGCTTACCAGGTTGGTGGATGGGCTTGTGTACATGCAGGAGGTTTTGGCCTGTGGATCTCAGGGTATGGGTAGGTGTGTAGGGTGTTAGAGATTTAGCAAGAGAGGGGCATTCTGCTGGTTTAAAGATGAGTTTGTGGGCTGTTGTAAGTTGTAGGTACTTTAGGTGGTTGTGGAGTTCTAGCCAGTTTAGGGTGTGTAGGGAGTGACAGTGATGGGAAGAGTTCTTAGAATTGGTTGCAAATTTGCAGATTTTGTTGTAACAGGCCTCAAGTTTAGCACGGAGTCCGAGTTGTAGGTTGGAGAATAGGAGAACACCATACAAGAGAGAGGGGAGAAGGAAGGTAGATGCAAGGGTATGATGGGAAGATGGAGTAAGGTAGTAGTTGTGTCTGTATAGGAGGCCGATTTTCTGGTGGGTTTTTTTGATTGCTGAGAGGATGTGGGAGTCGAATTTTAGGTTTTCATCTATGGTAATGCCAAGTAGTTTGGTACTATGAACGATTTCAAGAGGGGGCTTTTGATGGAAAATTGGACTTTGTGGAACTGGGAAGTTTTAGTGGGAGTAAATATCATTAGCTTTGTTTTGTTGGCATTTAGGGCCAAGTGGTGCAATTGCATCCATGATTCAATTTTGGAGAAGGCTGTTTGGGTATTAAGTAGAAGTTTGGAGGGGCAGGAGGCTGAGCAGATGATAGTGGAGTCATCTGCATATTGGATGACTGAGGCTTCAGGGATGGAGAGGTGAAAGTTGTTAATGAATAAGTTGAAGAGCAGAGAACCAAGTACTGATCCTTGGGGAACTCCTGTGGGTGTAGGTAAGAAAGGGGAGGTTGACTCTTTCCATTGTACAGCTTGCTGGCACATGGAAAGGTAGCTGGAGAACCAGTCTAGGGTTGAGGGAGATAGATGCAAGTGTGAGAGCTGGGACAGGAGGAGGGAATGGGAAATAGTGTTGAATGCCTTTGAGAGGTCAAGAAAAAGATAAGATACGTATTTGCCGCTCTCACATGCTAGGTTGACTGTTTCGAGGAAGGAATTGAGGGCTGTCATGGTGCTGTGGCCTGGGCGGAAGCCGTGCTGGGTGGGAGAGAGGAGTTTGTGCTGGATTAGGTAGGGCATGAGCTGGGAGTGGATGGCTTTTTCTAGAATTTTAGAGAGAGGAGAGAGTATAGCTATGGGTCTGAAGTTGGTAGTGTCTGTGTTCTTACCACCTTTGTGGAGAGGAATTATGTATGCAAAATGCCAGGTGGTTGGTGCATAGGATTCCTGAATGGATCTATTAATGAGGATGGATATGGGATAGGCTATAGATTCGGCTGATATTTGAAGAAAATTTGCTGGAAGGTTGTCAGGGGCATTGCGGCATGGTTTTAGCTTTTGCAGTAGTCTTTTTATAGTATAGGTGGAGACAGGTTTAAATGATAATAGCGGTGGAGGAGGGGGGTGAGAGAGAGGGTTTGGGGTGCAGGGTGAGGGGTTAGTAATGATGGATGGATTGGGGAAAGTGGAGGATAATTTAGCTATACAATCAATGAAAAATGTGTTGAAGTTAGTGGCCGTTTGAAGACTTGAGAGGTTGGGATTGGGGCAGGGGTTGGAAGTATTACCAGGGTTGAGTATTGAAGAGATGGATGTCCAGAATTTCTTTGGATTGTTTGAGTGTTTGTATTGCAGACTGCTGTAGTAGTTTTTGCGATCTTTTGTTATTGAATTTTTGGCCAGGTTACAAAGATGTTTATATTCTTGGAGGGTGGTGGGGTTTTTCAGTTTTTAGTACAGTTTCCACTTTTTGTTTCTCTGAGTGATTATCAATTTAGTTTCTTGGGATAGCCAGGGGCAGGAATTTGTTTTGATACGTCTGGTTTGTAAAGGGGCTACTTTATCAAGTAAGGTAAGGTACGTTTGGTTAAAATATGTGACGGCGTTATCTAGTGGAAGGATTTTCAGTGGGGACCAATTAGTAACCTTGAGGCATTCAGAGAAGATTTCGGGGTTGAAGGAAGATAGGTTATGGGATTGTTTGAAAATGTGTTGTTTTTCTATGTGTGAGGATAGGCGGTCAGTGAAGGCTGGTACGTGGTTGCCTTGGGGGTCTGGTATTACACCAGCTTTCAAGATACGGTTGGGATGTGTTGTTAATATCCAATCTAAGATGGTATTGAAGGAACCATCTTTGTTTGGCCTAGTAGGGAGGTCTATTAGTTGGGTGAAATTGTAGAGGTTGATAGAGTGAGATGGGGTATCTATGAGGAAGGAGGTCCAGTTAATATTTACATCACCAAGAATGTAGGTTTCCTATTTGATGTTTGAGTTAAACCAAGAGAGGATGCCTTCCAGAGTTTTGGTATTGTCTCCGGGTGGGATGTAGATGGAGCAGATGCAAATGGATTTGGAATTGTTAAGTTTTAGAAAGCCTACAGTCATTTCTGCATTGGCAAATGTTGGGATGGGGTTGGTCAATGGAGTAAAAGTGAGAGTGGAGAAGTAGATAATTGCTACGCCACCTCCTTTTCTATGAGTTCTATCATTGCGTATAATGTGGTAGCCTGGAGGAAGAATTTCATTATCTCTGATGGAGGGTTTGAGCCAGGTCTCAGAGACAGTGGTTATGTCTGGCTGGTTGTAAGAGAGCCAGGCATGAAGGTTGGGGATTTTATTATGGAGGCTTTGTGCATTTAGGGTCATGAGGCGGATAGTCTTGTGTTTGTGTTGATGAGAACTTGGGTTAGGGTGGGTACAGGTAGGGGTTGGGCTTGGGTTAGGGTGGATGTCACCTGACAGAGAGAGTGAGATATGAGAGAGGAGCGGATTGAAGAAAAGTAGAGGATAAAGGGAAGTATGTTTTTTTGGGGAGAGGGTTGTCTTAGAGAAAGTAGATAGAGTGGGGTGAGGAGATGGTGATGTAGGGAGTAGGGAGAGTTTGAAAAGATTGGATGGGCTGGAGGAGTAAAGTTCTGGAGAGATCTGTGAATATGAGTGGGATATATCTGGGGGGGTGTGAGGTGGTGGTGTGTGTGGTTAGAGGTAGGTATGTATTAGTGTGCAGGCTAAGTTGGGTAATGCAGGTTAGGGATATTAAAAGGGTAGATAGTAGAAGAGCTTGTTGTGAGAAGGTAGGCATTATAGTATAGATGTGCGAGGTGTGGTGTATGTATGAGAGAGGGAGGGGGTGTGTATGAGATTGGTGTGTGTATGAAGTGCTATGCTCATCATGCAAACTGTAATGTTCCAAAGGTCACTCTTCTTCTCTTGAAAGTCCACCAGTTTCACCAATGTAACCACCATGTCTTGTTCGCTGCTCTCGGACATTTGCATGAAAAAGTGACAATGACCTCTGCTTGTACTGATAATTGTGCATCAGTCCCATATCTGAAGAATTACTGTTTTTTGCACTTCTCTTATATACTGTGACTGAACCTTAGCAGTTTTTAAGCTATTTGCTCTTATTCTTACACTTTATAGCAAAATAAATATGTACTTTCTACTGCTGCTTTAAATGGTTAATTGTTATTGCATTACATTGTAGTTGTTAGTTGTAGGGCTGTTGTAGGTAGTTTGTGCACTCTTGTTATACTTGGGCTCCAAACCAGCTATTCTACATTAAGAAGGTATTTTTCTGCAGCCTTGTGGCAGAAGAGTTCTGCTCTAACCTGTCTGAGTTGGGGCTGCTGGTGAAAGGCTTATTGTATGCTTTCCTGATTGGTAGTTAGCTTAAAACTTGTTTTTCTTTGCTCAAATTTAAGACTCGCATTTGCATTGTGCTGGTCTTCATTCAACAGCATTACCAGTGCCCTGTATAGATGCAAAAGCCAAGAAGCTCAGTTTTTCTCCAAACAGCTGTCAGTAAAACCCTTCCAGGCTTTTCTGCTGCTCTAGGAACAGCTCAGTTGCACACTGAGCAGCATTGCCTAATTGATCAACCTTAGCCTACACAAAGTATGGGTCCCTTTTGTAGTTTTGGTGCCACAAGCACAGTCTTGTCAAATTAACCCATTCCCTTCCGTATAAAACATACAATAAGAGCCTGTGTTTGCCATCATCTATCTGGCCAGCCTGATATGCATGGGCATCCTGAGGCAATGTAGCAATTGTCTCATGTATACTGACAGGCACTTACTCCTTAAACAAATACCTTATGTCAGAGATGTAGTTAACCTATGAAATTGGAGGCAATATTCTCACATAAGAAGCAATCGAATGCCAATCAGGTTGTCAGCACACACACACACACACACACACACACACACACACACACACACACACACACACACACACACACACACACACACACACACACACACACATGCAAACTTCCCGTACTAAATAATGATATGACATATAAACCAACCCATCTTTGTGGTAGTACTCATTAGTAACATAGCATAAGATCAGAGTCCTCCAAAATGGAAACCACTTACACACATAACAATATGAAAAACAACCACAACACATAATAACATACACACCTGTGACTCAACAAATAAGTCCATAAGGCAAAACACCACAAAACCTAATATACTGGTCATAGGTGACTCCATTGTGAAACAAACGGATGTTCCCCTCTCCAGGCTGGATAAGGAGTGAGTTATGGTTAGTACCTGTCAGGTGTTAGGATCTATCAAGTCACTCAAGCACACAAGTCACTCAACCACAAGTACTGGTATGACTCTGTGATAGTTCATGTGGGGGTGAATGACTTGAAACTTATCTCACTGGACTATATGAAGAGAAACATGACTGAGCTCTCAGATTATGTCATAGGCAGGTATAAGCCTAGCCCTAAGCAGCATTCTACCTTCTCCAAGGATGATGCCAAAATACAAACAGAAATGACTGACTTTAACAATTGGCTTAGCTTCTAATGTCAGTTTAAGGGGATCTGATATCTGTCAGCTTGGAAAGACATGATCAACAGGCCATGCTCCTTTGCCAGAGATGATCTGCCCCTGTCTCCTCTAGGCTTTTGGATACTGGCAAAGGCATTAGCTTACCCCTATGTGCCTTTTTTAGACAGTGTCAAATAACCAGCTTCCCAACATAACACACCCCTCTCTAGATAAACTCAAGGTACTGCTGCTTAATGCTAGGAGTCTAAACAAGAATTAGCACTCCCTGGAAGCACTCCTCACTTTGGAAGTTGCTGGCATCTCTGCAGTCAACAATACTTGGTTCAAAGGTGCGGAAAGTACCCCAGCCAGGCAATGCCTTCCATACACTCAAACCACAAGCTGCAAGTGAAAGAACCAAAGGAGGAGGTGTATCCATCTTCATTAAGGATAGGAACACCTCAAAAATTGTCAAACAGTTAAGATTCTCTTGAGCTACTCAATGTTCAATTACCTATAGTCAAAGCCCCCTACCATATAATAGGTAGTTATAGGTCCACCACCATGAAACAGGAAAGTCATACTGCATATCTGGACTTACTGGGGTCACTTGCCATGCAGCCCAACAACTTACTCATTAGTGATTTTAATTAATTAATTAATTAATTAATTAATTATCCTACCATCGACTGGGGAACAAACACGGCCACAAACATGCTGGAAAAGTGGTTCTGGGACTTTGTCAATGCAAATGCTCTAAAATACCTAGTCAGCATATCCACTATGTCCAGGACATACTACTCACTAACATGGGAGGGCATTTTACCCTCCCATGTGATGCCCTCACTGGTAAAATTGGACCATAAATCAGTCTCGTTCAATGTAATTATAAGATCAGATGTTCCATTAATCTCAGTAACTTAAGAATTCTTCAAAGACAAATTACCTCTTACTAAGTGATAGTATAAGAAGTTTCAAAGCCCCTTTGAATACAGAGAACATGGACTCCTATGCAGAGATGTACACTAATGCCCTGTAAAACCATTTTAGAATCAGCTGTACCTGAATGGATTAAAACCAGATCTTGGTGAAAAACAAGCCACCCTGGTGGACTCCTAGTATAAAAAGACTATACAACAAGAGAAAGAAAGTAATGTGCAAGAACAAGAGGGAACTGGCTCATCAAAGGAAGAAATCCCTCTCTAGCTTAAACAAACAAAATAGAGAACTTGTCAAATCCTCCAAAGCTAATTACAAAGCAAGAATAGCCTCCCTAATTAAGGATAATCACAAGGCATTCTTTAACTATGTCAGAAATCTACAAGGGAATACCCAGCTGTGCACTGAACTGGCTCTGGATGGCACCACCCATACTCAACCATAGGTAATAGCCAAGCTGCAAGCTGATAGATTTGGAGCAAACTTCACTCCCATCACCTCAAATCATCCCCAAAGTGTACCTGCCACCATTCCTCTGCCTATTATCTCAAGACAGCAGTTCATCTTGGTGGTCTCCAAGGACAAAAACATGCCAGCATTAGTACCAGACAACATCCCAGGTTGCATTTTAAACAATGTAAAACATTATACAGCAGGCTCACTTGGATCCATGTTTAACCACAACTAGTGAACTGGCTGTGTTCCAGCAGAATGGAGGACAGCAAATGTAATCCCACTACACAAACAGCATCCATCAACTGACCTTGGGAATTATAGAGCCATAAGCTTGACTAGCCTCATCTGCAAGGCCATAAAAAGAATTATTATGGTCCTTATTAACAAGGGCATAGGTAATCTGCAAACTCTGGACCCAGCCCTGTTTGTATTCATTAAAGGTAGATCATGCCTGTAAACATGGTTGACTTCTTTGGGAAAGTCACCAAGGCCCTGGACAAGGGAAGTACAGTGGATACTGCCTATCTTGACATAGCCAAGGCATTTGACACAGTTTCCCACTCAGTTTTTACAGAGAAAATCTGCCTATTGGTAATTAACCCCCTACATTACCAGATAGGTAGCAACTGGCTCACCAACAGGACACATACTGTAAAAGTGGTTGACTTCACCTGTAGCGAAATATCAGTCACCAGTGCAAACCACAGAGTTTTGTACTGGGCCCCTTGCTGTTTTGAATTTATTTCTCAGAAGTTCAGGCAAACTTGGACGGCCTGTGTCTGACCAAGATCACTAGTGATTGCAAATTGGGAGCAATCATTAAGTCCTCTAATGATGTTAGTATACTACAGACAGGGCTAACACAGACAACTGATTGGTGACAAAAGCATGGATTAAAGCTAAATGCAAAAAATGCACTATTATTCCTTTGGGAAAGCTGACATCCCTGCTGATTACATTATAGACAGCACCTCTTAAGTGTAGACCCGGTGATATGTGATCTGGATACACAGGTTGATAGCAACCTGAACTTTGATCACCATATATCCAAAGTAGCAAAGAAATCCTTCTATCTGGCATATCTTATAAGTAAAGGCATCACATCTAGATCTAAGGATGTTATAATTCCATTATACTCAGCCCTCATCAGACCAATAATTGAGTACAATGCTCCCTTTTGTATGTACCTCACCAGACACCTGTAACAATTGGAGAGACCACAGATGTTTCTCATCAAGAAATTACAGGTTACACAAAACAAGTCTTACGGAGAAAGACCAAAAGCCATGTCACTGTATTCTGTCTCCTACAGGTTGCTAAGGGGTTGTGACCTGTACTTAGCTTACAAGGCAGTCTCTGACCCATCCCTGATGGAAATGCTACATATTCATAAATCAAACTACACAAGGGTCACTCACCACAGGGATCTTAACCTAGGCCCTGACATGAGCAGGTCATGCTGGAGAGATAGATACATCTCCCAGAGATTGCCACTTCTCTGGAACAAGCTTCCAGTTCACATGAAACAGAACCCCTCCCTGACTTTCTTCAAATGCAACCTAGACAAATGGATGGTTGACCAAAAATTCACTTCTGGGGTGGCACCCATGTCCCTCCTGGACAGAGGAAGTGATTATTGACTACCATAGACCCTTACCTCTGTGAACCTCACTCATCTAACAACCAACAATTGGGGCAACTCAGGATAAACATGGCTAGGCTTGTATGGGCTCTAGGGTCATTAGCCTAGTAAACATCTATGAAGCTATGAACCTATGAACCAATGAACCTATCACCTACTCTAGTGTCAAGGTCACTAGTAAATCCTGGGTTAGAGCGGTTATGCTAAGGAACTTATGAGTAATACTGAAAAACCTGTCCCTTTACGTCACTGAGACAACATGCCCAAATAAAGGCCTGACACACATAACATTCTTGTTCCTATCATGTTGATACTGACTCTTTCTGTCCTTCCTTTCTTTGTAATATTATGCTTCACTTCATATTTCCCCAGTCTCATCCCTCTCCTTTTGCACCCTTTTCAATTTCTTAAAACATCGTTGCTCTCATTTATTTTTGTTTTTCCCTTTTTTGCCTTTTATTTAGCTGTAGAGCTTACTTTCATGATCTCTTCCTTCTAACTATTGCTTGCTCCTCTGTACATTTCTTCTTCATATTTCTTGTTTCATTCTTTTAGTGTGCCTTTCTTCAAATCATCTTTAGCTCCCGCATTTTCCTAATTAGTTCTTCTGTTCCTTCATTGCTCATTATGCCACCCCTCACCTTTCTCTATTACCTATGTATCACTTACCATTGCTAACACACTCTAACTTTATTTTTTTAATCCTGCAATTCTAATTTATGATTGATACCCTAATAGTTCTCATTTTAATACACTACCTTTCACTAATTCTGTTTAAACTTCACAGTGCTTGCCATATCTTCCTTGCTAATTTGGCATTGTACATAACAGGACTAGGAGCATGTGCCTCTTTCCTCCTCTCTATATTTTCCTATCTTATTCCAGTATTCCCATTCTTTGTTTTAGACTACATTTTTCCTTGGGTTTTTTACAACTTTGGGATTTCTTTAGTGCCACGGAACAATTGTTTTCCCCTTGCACATGGCTGACTGCTAGTGAGCGAACCAGTAGTGTGAGCTCTGACACTATTAAAACTGAGGTATGTTTCTAATAAAAAAAAAAAAGAAAGAAAAAAGTGAAATACAAGCCTGACTGTTACATTTTTTACATGCCCTCTGCAGATTCTCGATGCACCCCACACCCTGACACTTATATTTCCTACATCGAAAATTACTGTACCTCAAACAGAGAATAATACTCCAAATTATGGCAGTCTCACAGTTATTTTTATTTATTTTATTTTATTTGCAGTTGGTTTACCAGGATAGTCCATTGGGCCTAAAAGAACCCGTTTTCAATGGAGTCCTGGAAAAAGAACAGACAAACAGAATAAGTACATACATTTAAAAAGCTTCTTAATGCAAACTAACAGACAAGTTGAAAACAACATAGCTAGGCTACTTATACAATGTAAAAAAAAGTACAGTCATAACTTTTGCATTTGATGTACATTAGAAAATGTGAATTATTGAAAAAGTACAAATAATGAGAGGTAGGTTATGGCATTAAAGAGGTAGGATTATATTGTTATATGGTGTGGTTAGAATTCGAGAAAGTAATAAGTATACAGGCTTTGTTGAGTAGGAAGAGAATGAATGGAGGATGAAGGATGAAGGGTTCCAGATTTTTATGATGGATGGGAACAAGAGCATTCCCATTGGGACGTAAGATGAGTATGAAGAGATTTATTGAATGAATAGAGATTAGAGATGATAGATGGTGGGAGTGGAGTTCCAAAGACGAGCTATGTTAAAGGATAGTAGGTTTGGTTTAAGTATATCTAATAGGTTTTGATTGTTTGACCTTAAGATTCTATCAGGTAAGTGAAACTTAAAAGAAGAAGACAGGGAGGGACAAAGAGAGGGGTTGTTAATGAGTTTGTGAATGTAATTGAGCTGATGTGGAAGTTCAAGCCAATGTAGTTTTTGGAGAGAGGAACAGTGATGGGTGAATGACCTATTTTGTTGTAGCATGAGGAAAGTTGTTTTTAAGAGAGGTCTGAATATTAGTTAGGAGGTGAACCATAGAGAAGGGAGGGAATAAGAAAGGAAGAAGACAGAGTGATTTTTGAGGTCTTTGTGAGATATTGATTTGCATACCCAGCTTTTTTTAATGTTTAGGTGTATGTGGGAATTGAAATTAAGTTGGTTATCAATTTGAACACCAAGTTCTAGGGTTGAATTGTTTTGACTAGTGATCAGGAATGTGTTTGTATCAAAGGGAGTAGTTTTAGTGGGGTAAATACCATGAGTTTAGTTTTTGAGAGCAAGGTGGTTTATTTCCATCCAATGCTCAGTAAAGCTTTAGAAGCTCAGGAGTAGATGAGGCAGAGCAGATAATGGTGGAATCGTCAGCATATTGGATGATGTTAGAGAAAGGAATAGATTTATGAAAGTCGTTTATAAAATGTTAAAGAGAAGAGGACCAAGTATGGAGGTGGGGTACTAAGAAAAGAGGAAGTGGCCTTTTTCCATTTTACAGCTTGGTGTCTGTTAGATAGGTAGCTGGAGAACCAGTTCACAGAGGAGGAAGAAAGGTTAAGTTTGGAAAGTTTAGTTAATAGCAGGCTGTGTGAAATGGTATCAAAAGCCTTAGAAAGGTCAAGTAGTAGGGTAGAGACAATATGGCGGAATCACAGTTTCTAGATAGGAGAGGAGGGCTGTCATGGTGCTATGATTTGGCCTAAAGCCATGTTGTGTAGGTGTGAGAAGGTTATTGTCTAAAAGATGTGGTAGTAGTTGAAGTTGAACACATTTTTCAAGTAGTTTAGAGATAGGGGACAAGATAGCAATGGGAGGAAGTTGTTAACACTGCAGTATGAAGGGGATGATAAAGGCTTGTTGCTTCAGTTTATGAAGTAGTTTTTTTATTGTAGAAATGGGTATAGGTTTTAATGAGAATGGAGTTGTGTGAATACATATTCTTCTATTTGCACTAAAATTCCCAATGTTCTGAGGATTGAAATTATGGTCTTTAGAATGTCCACAAGTACCATTTGTACACTACTAATTTATTCTCAAAATTTTTATTTATTTGATCCTCCTCTCTCTTATTTGTTGGTCACAGTTTCTCCTTCCCATTATTTTATTCTAATTGCCTTCTATCCCACAAGCGTCTTATGCGTCTCTCATTCTTAAATGTTTTGCTCCACCTATAAAGGAGAAATAAATCCATCACTACCCATGCTTCTACAAAATTCCAGATGTCATCATTAGAGTCACAAATCTTCTTCCAAGTATGGAGCACTGCCAATGCAAATTGTGAGTTCTTCCTGTGAACGTTTTTACTTTGGCAATGTTGCCATTTGAGGACATTCACCCCAGCCCAGGTACTCAGCATAGTTCATCCTGTTTTTCCTTAATTCATCACATTATGCAATCTGGGAAGCTTATTCCAGCAACTTTTAATTAAAGTTTCTTAGAAACTCTACCAAGATGGAGCCAGTTCCTGCAATTGCAAGTTTTCTTATATGCATCTGACATCTTGGTTATTTATGAGATCAGTCTTTAGCCTTATCTTAATAAAGAGTCACACTACCTGGTTTTAGCATAGTCTGCTGAGAACATTCTCATAAAGTTCCAAGAGGAGTCTTCTGTTGTCAAACCACTTCCATTGTTCATCATAGCAGAATATGTATCATCATTAATCTCTACCTATTCCTGTTTACATTTAAAGCTAGCTCTTAGTAATGGCTTCTGCTATTCAAACCTAAGCTAATATAGAAAAGTTTCCATAAACAAGAATGCTGCTTAGAAGCCTTTGGTTTACCCCTTAGTATCCCTTAGTATCTGCAAAACCCTAGATTTATTACTCTTTCAAAGTAAACTTAAACTATGACAGGCCCAGCATGTCTTCCTTTATGAGGCTTGTATTAATTTGGTTAATGGAGTAAAATATTTCAAGGTGCTCCCCTAATAATGTATTATCTGTAAAGGGCTGAAGCTGTGCAAACTATAGAGAAACCCAAGCAATCCCTTGAATACCTATATTATGTTAGGCATTACCTTGCCTGATAATCTAAATACAAACTAGACAGCAATATACTCAATTTCCTAGACTATTCTAGGCTACCATACTAAACAGCAATGCCACTAACATGCTCATGGTGAAACCTGATTCTGATTAGCAGTATGTTGCAAAGTTTGTACTGTCTGGCTCTGCCTTAAAGGTACTGAGATGAAATGAATAATCCTGTAGATTAACACTCTTTCTTTTTTCATATCACCTCATTAATTAAGGATCCACAATATCACACACTCAGTCATGTCACTGCTCTACAGGTACCAATATGATTCTATTATAGGCCATGTGGCAGTAAACGGCCTGAGATATACCTTACTGGACTATATGAGTCTCTGTGAATATGTGTTACATGCAGATATGTGCCTTGCATTGAGCTACATTCTATTTTCACCAAAGATGATGTCACAATATGAACAGAAAAATGACTGATTTTAATAACTGGCTTAGTTTCTGCTGTCAGTGCAGGAGAATCTAATATCTATTAGCATTGTTAAAAGACCATTTTGCTTTCCCAAGAATGGTCTGCACTTGTTCCCCCCACCTCCATGCTTTTGGATATTGACTAAAATATTATCCACCCCTTAGATCCTTTTTTAGGCAATGTCAAAATGACAGAATGACTGCCAAAAAAAAAAATCAAAGCAACCATAAGGTGTTACTGCTCAAAGTTAGGATCTTAAACAAGAAACTCTACACCCTACAAGCTCTTCTAAGTCTAGAGAATGCAGACATCTGTGCTGTTACTGAGACTTGGTTCTTAGACTCAGAAAGTACTCTGACAGAAAGATACAGTGCCTGCCACTCATTTAGACCAACTACAGCACAGACAGGGGCTAAAGGTGGAGGTGTCTCAATCTACAACTTCAGGCTGGTTAAACAGGTTAAGACAGATAGACTTTAACTACCCCTCTATAGACTGGGAAGCATACACTGCCTCTAACTCACAGGTATACCATTTCTTTGGCTTTATCATAACAAACACCTAGACCAGATTGTACACACTCCAACCAGAAGATCAAACATATTAGACCTAATACTCACCAACAATGGAGAGCTACAGGTTACTAAGAGGAAATCTATACCTAGCATATAAGGCATCCTTTGATCCAGCTGTGATGGATCTCTTTCACAGCTGCAAAACAAATAACACTAGAAACACTAGATTGAAAGACCTGAACTTTGCCTGTGATATAACTAGTATATGCTGGAGAGACCACTGTATGCCTCAAAGCAGAGGCAGATCCAGCACTAGGCAACCTAAACAGCTGCCTAGTGCCTATGCTGGCTTGGGGGGCACAATCTTCTCTAGATAACACATATCTGAAGACTTCCATAAGCACAGCAGGGCTTTAAGACCTCACAAGAGACTTCTGTAAAGCATAATGAGCCCCCGAAATGTTAGTGTTAGGACAAACATCCTTACATAAACTGCAGGAGATTTGATTTAGAGTGGGATATCAAACCCTACAAACTGAGCTGCCAAGCCAGGGATTTATGCTAATTCATCATGGTGATTTAGAGCCAAGCAAGAGACTGGCCAGCAAATAGTTTCTGTACAGGAGCCAAAATGAAACACTGAGTGCAGCAAGTCATGTGTTTGTGTGCGTGTGTGTGCAATGCCCCAATTAAGAGAGCTGGCTAGTTAAGTGACTTTGCTCAGGGTCAAAACTGGTAAGCAAGTACCTTAAACCTCCAAACCAACTGCCAGGGCTCCTTTAATTCATTTGTTTTGTTTTATGCTTGTAAATCACTAAGGATTACGATCTGTCAATGGAAGCCATAGAGTTTCATGGTTGTGTTGGTCAGTGTCAGAAGTTCAACTGGTAGTTTACTTCACAAAAAAAAAAATACTGAAAAAGACTGCTACCAGCACAATTCTGAAAAAAAAAACACCAGATAAATTAGCACTTTCATTTTTTTTATTGTGAATCCAAAAACCTCATCAGAAAAATCATCTGGTACTCTGCAGCCTAAGGGAAGGAGTTTTTATTGTAATATGGACAATTTATTCTTCAATGGCAGCAGAATGAATCTGTAGATGAAGCACTGAAATGCAAAGTTGTTTGCCAGCAACAACCTTTTCATTAGTTACAGATCACTTTAATGTAGAATTATTTTGATGATTTTCATTTCTGCAGAGAATGTGCATATTGACTGTTATTGGTGGAATATAATAACAGCAGGTTGAGTGACCTTTTTTGGCTGAAATATTCTGAAATGGGTAGCCTTGCTATTATTATCATAAAAATGTGCGCAGTGAGCCCATGCTTTGAAAACACCTCAGAGGTACACATAATCTATCACTGGCCAGATGTATTGTCTATGAATGTGGGTTGTGCAATTTCAATGAATGTGAGTTTCAAGGACAGAAAAGTTTGCTGTTGCTCATGCCAAGTCTGTTTTCAATGTCAGAGTGCATTGTTTTGTTTAGCAAATGGCTATCAGTGTTTGTGCTATAACATTTGAAATACAAGCTTTAAATTAAATCCAAATATCTGTAATAATTGTAGAAGTAAATAAATAAATAAATAAATGACACTCTTTGACAGGTTTGATCAGTGTTTTATAGTAATTGGGGGAATAAGAGAGCCAAGTAATGGGGCACTGGAATGGCTGCTGGGTGGGGATGCATGTGTGTCAGTGGCCTTGATCCATTGCCCTGCCTAGGGCCCCATTTGACCATGGTCCAGCTGTCTCAAAGGATCTCTGCACTATGGAATAAGCTCCTCATCTACATGAAGCAGAGTTCATCCCTAGGGCCCCATTTGACCATGGTCCAGCTATGTCTCAAAGAATCTCTGCACTATGCAATATGTTCCTCATCTACATGAAGCAGGGTTCATCCCTATGGGCCCTGATCCATTGCCCTGCCTAGGCCCCCATTTGACCATGGTCCAGCTATGTCTCAAAGGATCTCTGCACTATGGAATAAGCTCCTCATCTACATGAAGCAAGGTTCATTCCTGACTGTATTCAGAAGAAACCTTGATCATTAGATGGGAAATTGCAAATTCACCCCCGGTCTGGCCCTCATGTCTCAGATGGACAGATGCCAACAGTAAGAAAATGAATCACCAATTAACAACCCCCCAAATAACCTTTAGCTACCTGTTTACTAACATACCCCACCATAGAGGCATCCAAGGTATTCAGGGACAAAACTGGATTGGGTTGCATAGCTCGACTTGAGAAGACCCTGGTATAAACCTATGAACCTATGAATTTTATTAGTTAACTGGTATTGTCTGACTAAGCATGAGAGCCCTTTTTCAGCAGATGCCCAGAAAGTATAGCTCCAAATGAAAAATAATAAAAATGTACTATGCAAGGTCACATAAATAATAAAAATGTACTATGCAAGGTCACATAACAAATAATAAAAATGTACTATGCAAGGTCACATAACAAATAATAAAAATGTACTATGCCAGGTTTCATCTATAGTAATTAAAGGCATTCCTTAAGTAACGTCCTTTGCTGGCACCCAGCTTATCAAACTTTTTACACCTTGAAGTCAATTTTATTTGCAGCATCAAAGAGCAAACATTTTTCATTAGTGATGGTTTATTCTGTGGTTACATTCTGAAGTCTGCTATTCCATTTCAAGTGCCAGATTCATTACATTTCTACCACAGGGTTTGTTTAAATCTATAATAAGAAACTACTTTAAAAATAAGTGGCCTTGTAAAAATATCACTGACCTAATTTAAGATGTTCATTGTAAAATAATGTTAGGCACAATTATGTTTTAAGTTTCTTTAACTAAAATATGCATATGTAAAGCCAGGCATAAATGTCAAATATATCTGAATAGTGGATGACATTTGTACAGATATGTTAACAAGAACTCAACTGGTAGTTTTTTGATTACAGTGGAAATATGACAGTAGGTTTTGACAGAAAAGATAAAAACTTTAATGTTGGTGTTTACTTTTGAACAATGTGACATATATGAAAGTATGCATATGGAAATAAAAATACCAATATTAATTTTTAACACATTTTTGTAGATGTCATTGTCAGGCTAAGATTCTAACATATACCTCTTTGTTACACTAGCAAATGCGTTGATGGAACATGGCAGTGTCAGTGTGACAGCTGTCACAGGATGTGCAGTATAGAAGCTGGACCACACATTATTACATTTGATGGCACACCGTACACAGTGACAGGAGACTGTCAATATTATGCAATAATGGTATGTGAACTGTTTAATTCATATTTTTGCTTTTATGGTTTGTTTAAAGCCTGATTCAAGTAATGAGTTTTTGCAGGTTAATAGTACCTGAGTAAAGGTTCTTACTGTTTTTTTAACAAAAACAAGCATATGACACAAATGCACAGCAATGTCTTTTCCATAAAATGAATACACACAGTAACATCATAAGCTGTCATAATTTGGAAGAAGTCATGCATTAACAGAGAAGCCTATATATAACAGTACACAAAATTGCAACTGAGCTTATTATTAGAAACCAGCTTGCGCTTTAGATAATCGAGTACTATACTCATTGTAATATTACCATAATCCTTTCATGAATATAAACATAACATTGGGTACTGAGAGACACTGTATACATGAATGCCCTTGGATGTGGTTGTATGCTTGGTAAACATATCATCCCTTCACATACACATTCACATACATATAAATAGATATAAATATGGATATGGACATAGATATAGATATAGATATAGATATAGATATAGATATAGATATAGATTATGTTGTGAACTGCAAAGGTTACATCAATACATCTTCCTTCACTTTCAACTACTATCCCAATCATGCTTGAATCTCACAGTCATCATCAGCTGTACCCCCTTCCCACACTATTGTAAGAATCATCCAAGAGTACATATTGAAATTGTGAGAACCATAATTATAATTATTTGTACTTCAGACATAAAAAATGTGAATGTACTAAAATCAAGGATTGTAGTATGTCTGAGCATTTCACAAGGTACAATAATATTGAGGATAGTATATATAAATAGAGAGGGTGAGTGTGGCCCAGCCTTTTGTGTCTGGGGGTGGGGTTGAATGAGTTCAAAAAGTAAAACTTACAGCAGATGCAGTAAAAATGTATAACACAATTTGCTGTATTTCTACTTCAATCCTAGTTTACTTTCTAAAGTGACAGGACTCACACCAGCAGGTTTTGTACTTCTAATAGGAGACAATAAATCATCCTTTCTATGAAAAATTGCTTCTTAATATGTAGCCTAAATTCTGCCCCTCCACTTGCCCCCCTTTCCCTTATCATTTTGAGTAATACAATCCCCCTTATGCCCTACCTAAATTATTACACACATCATTTGTCTTATTTACATTATTGGTTTAAATTATTGCACTTTCAAGCAATTTAAGTTAGACTTTCTGGTTTCCTTTCGCTGATCCCTTCAGTTTAAACCAATTCTTTCCATGGAAGAGTGACAATACAAAAGTGTCAAAAGGATCAGCTATTAGCAAGTCCCCTGTCATACTTTTGTTGAGACAACCCCTGATATAAATATATCCATAAGCAAGAGCTATAGAAACATTTTGTCATGATTTTCATTTGACAAACTTGAAAATCTCTGACAACTTAAATGTATAGCCTATAAAGCATTTAGAAGAAAATTGCTATTATATTTGAAAGTGCTTTACTAATGCTGCTGTAATTTAAATCATGGGTAAGCACTCCTTCTGGTATTGATCATTTTTCTCTCTAATGAACTCAAAGATTAATTGTAGCTGATAACATTTCCCTTTGTAATTCTATGTTGTAAGTATAGTTATAAAAAGATCTCCCATACTTATCTCCCTGCATGCACTTCTTCCTTCCAATTTACATTCCCTACTATTCTGTCTAAACCAGACTTGTTCTCCTGCATCCAATTTCTCTTTTGTAATGTACAAAGCAACTTTATAAATGTCTGTCTGTTGTTGTGGTCTCCTTTGATATATGTACTACATGTCTTAGTATGTGATGTGTTTAGCAATTCCTTTAACACTGTTTTAATTTATACTGTATGATTTAGAATGAAACATGTACACCAGTCCCTTTAACTCTGATATTTTAGTTTCATTTCTTTTGAAATAGGTATTATATCACATGCACTGTATTCTATACAATTCTTTGAACTGTGTTGTGTAAATATGTACTGTATGTCTTAGAAAGTATTATTCATTCTTATGCTTTTTTAAGTGGGCCATTGCAGACAAAGGTTCAAGAAGTCTACCCACCCAGTTAACTAATAACTAAATAAAACTTTTACTAGGGAGGCTGAGAAATGCAGCCTTCTTATTTTTGGAATGTGGCTACATATCTCCTTTCTTTATATGTCATACATTTGTAAATACAAATAAAAATCAGCTCCAAACAGCAACAAGCAGGCAAAGCACCAGCACACAAATAAAACGACCTCCTTCTTCCGAAACAGTTTATTGATAAAAATATCCACTGGTTGAGCGCTTTCATCTATCATAAGACTTCATCAGAACCAAATGTCATACATTTGTGCCGATTAGCCACTCTAACCTATGTCTGCCTAGTGCTTTCATTAACTATAAATTATTTTATGTGCTTTGCCACCATGCATGCTGGCCATTCATGTCTCCATACCTATTTTGACCCTGTTAGTTCTGCTATATTGGGTAGCCCCATTCTAGAGATGAGAACAGACTAGAGGTACCATTAACAAGCCAACCATAATGGTTGTTTGTGGGTAGCAATGACAATGTTGGAATTATTGCTGCTACTTGTACCCTCAATGGGGGGACATGCTACCAAGCTGAAGCCATTAACAAGGCAACCATGATGGCTGTTTGTGGGTAGCAATGATGATGCTGGAATTATTGCTGCTACTTGTACCCTTAATGGCGGGACATGCTACCAAGCTGTAGCCATTAACAAGGCAACCATAATGGCTGGTTTTGGATAGCAATGATGATGTTGGAATTATTGCTGCTACTTGTACCCTCGATGGGGGGACATGCTACCAATCTGAAGCTTGGTGAGCTAAACAGCAGCCTCTCAGGACACATTTACATGTGCTGTCCCTCTTTGAGAGTTTGTGGTGATCCATGATCTGCACTGTCCCCTATCTTCATGATGAGGATGAGCACTCTCATTTTCTTAATGTCAACTGCAGCAAAAGTCTGAGCCACTAATCAAACCTAAGTCACCTTGATCAAAGTCAGGATTTTGTGTTTCTATACATGGGATCTGCATCCTCCAATAACTGTAGTTGGTTTTCCAGAGCTGCAAAGTAGAGGCCTCTAACTACCACAGCAAGTTTATCTACACTAAAGAAAGATTACACGTCAGAGATTTCAGTCACTATTAACTTAAAGGAGTGTATGTCTATGGGGTTTAGAAGTGCTTTGGAATGTTCCTTCCACCTGAACAAAATTCTCAGGAATGGTCAGTACTTTCCCATATTTGTTGATCACAAAATGAGAAAAGGTCTATCCTTCATCACCTGAGATATGAATTGTTTATCTTTATTTGTTCAATTTCATAGCAGAACAAGAGGTATTTGTTCTTTTTCGTAGTAGAACAAGATGAGTACTTATTTCTTTGGTTCTGTTTCATAGTAGAGGAAGACAGGTACCTTATGTTATTAGTTCTGTTTCATAATAGAAGAAGAGGAGTACTTATGGTATTAGTTCTGTTTCTTAGTAGAAAAAGAGGAGTACTTAAGTTACCTGCTCTGTTTATAGCACAGCAAAATAAGTACTTATGTTATTGGTTCTTCTTCATAGTAGATCAAGATGAGTACCTATATTATTAGTTCTGTTTCATAGTAGAAAAAGAGTAGTTATATTATTGGTGCTGTTTCATAGTAGAACAAGAGGAGTACTTTTGTTACTAGTTCTGTTTCATAGTATAATAAGAGGAGTAAGTTATGTTATTTGTTCTGTCCCATTGTAGAACAAGAGGAGTATCTTATGTTATTAGTTCTGTTTCATAGTAGAACATGAGGAGTGCTTAATCATAGTAGAACAAGAGCAGCACTTATTTTATTAGATCTGTTTCATATAGTAGAACAAGAGAAATACATTATTTATTCAATTTCATAGTAGAACTACAGGAGTATCTTTTGTTACTTGCTTTGTGGCAGAGTATAGCAACAGGAGTATATATGTTTTTAGCTATCTTAGTAGAACAAAAGGAGTATCTTATATTATTAGTTCTGTTTCATAGAAGAACAAGGAGGTACTTATGTTATTAGTTCGTGTTTCATGGTAGAACAAAAGGAGTATCTTATGTTATTGACTCTGTTTCAAAATAGAACAAGAGGAATACCTTATGTTATTCAGTTTGAAAGTAGAACAAGAAGAGTATCTTTTGTTACTGGTTTTGTGCAGAGTAGAACAAGAGGAATACTTATGTTATTAGTTGTGTTTCATAGTACAAGAAGGAAACCTTACAGTATTCAGTAGAATAGTAGAACAAAAGTAGTGTCTTTCATTACTGGCTTTGTGGCAGCATAGAACAAGAGGATTGCTTAAGTTATCATTTCTGTGTCATAGTAGAACAAGGGGAGTACTTATGTTATCAGTTCTATTTCATAGTAGAACAAGAGGAGTATCTTATATTATTATTTCCTTTTCATAGTAGAGCAAGATGAGTACTTACATTATTGTTTATGTTTCATAATAGAACAAAGAGAGTACTTATGTTATTGGTTCTGTTTCATTGTAGAACAAGAGGAGTACCTTATGTTATTAATTCTGTTTCATATAGCAGACAAAGGGGAATATCTTATGTTATTCAGTTTCATAGTAGAACAAGAGAAGTATATTCTGTTACTTGCTTTGTGGCAGAGTAGCACAACAAGAATACTTATGTTATTAGCTCTGTTTCTTAGTAGAACAAAAGGAGTATCTTATGTTATCAACTCTGTTTCATAGTAGAAATAAAGGACTAACATGTTGTTTCTGTTTCATAGAAGAACAAGATAGGTACTTATGTTATTAGTTCTGTTTCATAGTAGAACAAAGGAGTATCTTATATTATTGGTTCTGTTTCATAGCAGAACAAGAGGAGTATCTTATGTTGGTTCTGTTTCATAGTTGAACAAGGGGGGTACTTATGCTATTACTTCTTCTTCATAGTAGAACAAGAGGAATACCTTATGTTATTTAGTTTCAAAGCATAACAAGAAGAGTATCTTTTGTTACTGGCTTTTTGGCAGAGTAGAACCAGATGAGTACTTATGTTAGTTTTGTTTCATAGTAAAACAATAAGAATAACAAGTTATTCAGTTTTGTAGTAGAACAAGAGTAGTGTCTTTTGTTACTGTCTTTGTGGCAGAATAGAACAACAGGAGTGCTTATGTTATTAGTTCTGTGTCAGAGTAGAACAAGAGGAGTACTTATGTTACTAGTTCTATTTCACAGTAGAACAAGAGGAGTACCTTATATTATTATTTCTGTTTCATAGTAGAGCAAGATGAGTACTTACATTATTGGTTCTGTTTGATAATAGAACAAAGGGAGTACTTATGTTATTGGTTCTGTTTCATTGTAGAACAAGAGGAGCACCTTATGTTATCAGTTCTGTTTCATATAGTAAAACAAGAGGAATATCTTATGTTATTCAGTTTCTTAGTAGAACAAGAGGAGTATCATGTTATTAACTCTGTTTCATAATAGAAATAAAGGACTAACTTATGTTGGTTCTGTTTCATAGTTGAACAAGAGCAGCACTGTGTTAATTAGTTCTGTTTCATAGTAGAACAAGAGGAATACCTTGTTATTCAGTTTCAAAGCAGAACAAGAAGAGTATCTTTTGTTACTGGCTTTTTGGCAGAGTAGAACCAGATGAGTACTTATGTTAGTTCTGTTTCATAGTAAAACAATAAGAATAACATGTTATTTAGTTTTGTAGTAGAACAAGAATAGTGTCTTTTGTTACTGTCTTTGTGGCAGAATAGAACAACAGGAGTGCTTATGTTATTAGTTCTGTGTCAGAGTAGAACAAGAGGAGTACTTATGTTACTAGTTCTATTTCACAGTAGAACAAGAGGAGTACCTTATATTATTATTTCTGTTTCATAGTAGAGCAAGATGAGTACTTAAATTATTGGTTCTGTTTGATAATAGAACAAAGGGAGTACTTATGTTATTGGTTCTGTTTCATTGTAGAACAAGAGGAGTACCTTATGTTATCAGTTCTGTTTCATATAGTAGAACAAGAGGAATATCTTATGTTATTCAGTTTCTTAGTAGAACAAGAGGAGTATCATGTTATTAACTCTGTTTCATAATAGAAATAAAGGACTAACTTATGTTGGTTCTGTTTCATAGTTGAACAAGAGCAGCACTGTGTTAATTAGTTCTGTTTCATAGTAGAACAAGAGGAATACCTGGTTATTCAGTTTCAAAGCAGAACAAGAAGAGTATCTTTTGTTACTGGCTTTTTGGCAGAGTAGAACCAGATGAGTACTTATGTCAGTTCTGTTTCATAGTAAAACAATAAGAATAACATGTTATTCAGTTTTGTAGTAGAACAAGAGTAGTGTCTTTTGTTACTGTCTTTGTGGCAGAATAGAACAACAGGAGTGCTTATGTTATTAGTTCTGTGTCAGAGTAGAACAAGAGGAGTACTTATGTTACTAGTTCTATTTCACAGTAGAACAAGAGGAGTACCTTATATTATTATTTCTGTTTCATAGTAGAGCAAGATGAGTACTTACATTATTGGTTCTGTTTGATAATAGAACAAAGGGAGTACTTATGTTATTGGTTCTGTTTCATTGTAGAACAAGAGGAGTACCTTATGTTATCAGTTCTGTTTCATATAGTAGAACAAGAGGAATATCTTATGTTATTCAGTTTCTTAGTAGAACAAGAGGAGTATCATGTTATTAACTCTGTTTCATAATAGAAATAAAGGACTAACTTATGTTGGTTCTGTTTCATAGTTGAACAAGAGCAGCACTGTGTTAATTAGTTCTGTTTCATAGTAGAACAAGAGGAATACCTGGTTATTCAGTTTCAAAGCAGAACAAGAAGAGTATCTTTTGTTACTGGCTTTTTGGCAAAGTAGAACCAGATGAGCACTTATGTTATTAGTTCTGTTTCTTAGTGGAACAAGAAGAATACCTTATGTTATTCAATTTTGTAGTAGAACAAGAGAATTGTCTTTTGTTACTGTCTTTGGGGCAGCATAGAACAAGAAGAGTGTTTATGTTATTAGCTCTCTGTCAGAGTAGAATGAGAGGAGTACTTGTGTTATTAGTCCTATTTCATAGAAGAGCAGTACATTATATTATTGTTTCTGTTTCATAGTGGAACAAGAGGAGTACATACATTATTAGCTCTGTTTCATAATAGAACAATTGTAGTACTTATGTTATTGGTTTTGTTTCATAGTAGACCAAGAGGAGTACTTATGTTATTTGTTCTGCTATAGTAGAACAAAAGGAGTATCTTGTGTTATTAGTTCAGTTTCATAGTAGAGCAAGAGGAATATTTGTGTTATTGGTTCTATTTCATAGTAGAACAAGAAGAGAACTTACGCTATTGGCTCTCTGGCAGAGTAATTTTTTTTGCTAGGCAGCTCTGCCATCTGCATTGGCTAGAATGTATAAAGCAGACCAATAAATGCAGTAAATTCAGCAGCACAGAAAATGCCACTCCTCGCTCATACTACTTGTGTGGCAGAAGTAAGATAACATCCAGTAATGTAACTGCATTCCTTGATCTGTAATCCTCACAAGGACAGATATATTTCAACAAAATTATTTGTTGCTTCACTCCATAAAAATTGTGTCTGAGATTATGTAATACAACTAGTAAATTCCCTACACCCAGCAAACCTGAACAGTTGTGCAGTAGTAAGTGGCATCCCATTCTTTGCACTCAAATCCTAGTGCATTAAATGTTGGGAATTCTATCCCATGTTCTCTCTCCAGAGATCCATATTCATTTGTGCATTCCCACATTTAGCCATTCAGACCCCTCCATACTTTCATCCACTGCAGTGAAATAAACAGCCCCATGTATGACATCCATTCATACTAACACAATGTTAACTTTTCATACAGAATATCCCCCACCATGTGTCTCATTATTTGATGTTAAGTTATAGGATTTACCTCAACAGATATACTGCGAATGTTTAGTATCAGATATGTCTATTTTTTAATTATTTCCTGGTAGAGTGAAAGGTGTAGCTAGGGTAGGGCAAAAGGGGCAACTGCCTCGGGTTTGAGGTGCTAGATGTCAGGATCAAGACACATCAATTAATCGGTAGTGCTGTGCTGGCATTTCTGAATGAATGCCGAGATCGCATTTTGTGGTCATGAATGTATAGTATATATATATATAGGTATAGCAAGTGGTTTACTACTGTTTTTAAAAGCTGAGATATGCCTTTAGCCCTGAAGTAAGAGTGTTGTGGGTCTCCAGACTGGGGAACATACTTGGTGAAACAAACCTTTATTCTGCTCCTTAACTTAGAGTAAAATCAGAAAGAATGGATGTAACATGGACTGTCAAATTGGAAAAATGGCCCTTTTTTTTCTTGCCTCTCAACTTAAAATTGAAGGGTGCCAGATCAAAGAATGGCATGGGGAGCTAAATGAGCTAGCTACAGTTTTGGCAGTGTAACAGTGCCTATAACAAAAGAAATACCAAGCTTTCCTCATCATAGAAAATTTAATTATTTATTTATTTAACTTGGTAAACCTATTGACCATTTTTCTACCTTCTCAAGGGCAACCCTGTAAAACTGTCTATTTAATTCACTGACTGTAGAGTCACACGGTGTGAATTTGGTATCTAAGGAAGACAAATGAAGTACTACAGGAGAACGCTTACAATTGTCTCATAACCTTAACTGAACAACCAGTTATCCCTAACATGATGAGAAGTCTGTCAAGTATGCGAGCTGTATGCTTCTCACCTATTACAAAGCATATTAATCATATGAAATGTTTTTATGCATTAAAAAAACAGGTGCATTAAATGATGTATATTTTAATGCCTAACTGTACAACCTGCATGAAAAGTTTTCTTTTCATACAGATAACAGCTGTGTTAAGCCAGCTGCCACCTTCCTGAATCATTGACAGCATTTGATACAGTGAGAATATATAAACCCTATCCATTAATGAGCTACAGCACTGAAGACATTTGTATCAGACTGTGATTTTTTGCATATTCCAAATATTGTCTCAGCATTGCAAGCAGACTTCTTCAAATATATGTAAGGCATGAAGTTTGTTCTGCCTTGCATAAGGGTTTTATGAATTCCAGCCCTAATTTTTATTCCTTAAGCTGTCATTCACACGTTATGCTGCTTTGTTTAAATCACCCATTTTTATTTATTTATTTTTTTTTTTATTTGTAATTTTCATGTTATTCCACTAAATCAGCTTGAAGCTCTGTTGGTTAGTATAGAAGGATAATGACCGGCATATGACCCAGACAACCCACATTTATTTATTGGCTTGAAAAGCACAACTGGCTCACCCAGCATCTTATGACAGTACCACAAACCAGTACCCTGCCCTCTCAGCTCTTCAAGTGAAAAACAGCAACAAAAAAAAAATTCCTTCTACTTGCACATCAACCAGGCAGCCAGATGCTCAACACACCCCTCCTGCCCCAGACATTCATATCACTGTTTCTGTGCTCTGTCCCTCCTTTCCCACATTTTATTAAAAAAAAATAGCATTTTAGCACTCAGATTTGACAGCAAATACAATACTGGCTTCAATCCAGATCAGCAGATCACACCCCCTCAACACTTTCCACTTGGGGTAGTTGCTCTACATACCCTGTCCTAGCTACACTAATGATTAGCTTGGGCAGTTTTTGGAGATGATATGGACAAGAAGAGGAATGACTTAGATTAGCTGACTCATACTGACTAGTGGAGGGACTAGGGTTAGGCATGTTCTCTCAAAGCACACTCTCTGTGGTAGAATCCTAATTGCATTCCAAGGATCACAAAGAGATGCTCATCTCCAACATGCAGTAGGATCAACTGATCACACAACAAATGGAAGCACGGGTCTGCTTTGCAAAATCCTATTGCATATCACCCCCTTTGGATACCCTTAAGCATGCGCATTGGTTTAGGGCTTAAAATGAAAACCTCACTCCCTAATATGTGGAAAATGGCTTCTGCCCTGATCCACTCAGCCATCACCAAGGGAATGGGAAATCCAATATGGGAACTTGATGCTCCACACCTATGGTTACCCCCTCGTTGGTCAGGTCAGACCATAAGCAAATCACCCTTAACATCCACATCCCACCCCCACCCCCCAGTAAGGAAACCTCCATAAAAAAATTCTCCAAAGCCAACTTCATGCTACTCAAGTCAGACGTTACAAACTTCATGACACCGATGCAGACGGGAACTGAAAGTTTGACTGCTGAGTCCTACACTAAGGCACTGTACGAGCACATACACTCATGCATGAATCGTGTCATCCCAAATAGAACCAAGATGTTCTCCTCCAAAAAAAAGGAAGCCATTCTGGTGGTCCCCTGTCATAAACCAAACTTTACAACAAAGGGAAGAAACCGTTGCAGAAAAGAGGAAAATCCCAGGATGCAAAAAACTCCCTTACCAGCCTCAGTAAGATGCTGGGATCCCTCATAAAATCCTCCAAAGCTAGTTATGAAAATAAAATTGCCAAAGATTCCAAGACAACCACAAGGCATTCTATAACTATGTCAAGAATCTAAATGGCAATGCTCAGATCTGCTCTGAGCTACAACAGAATGGCATTAAATATACTGATCCCAAGGATATTCCCAATATCCTGGCAGTTCGATTCTGTACCAACTTCACCCCATCTAACCCCTAAATGACCCATTTCAATACCGGAAAATTGCCAAATTCCATTAATAACGGCCACACAGGTAAAAAACACACTCTCCAAAGCTAAGAATACAGCATCCATGGGACCAGATGACATCCCGGGCTGTGTACTACATGAACTACAAAATGAATCATACCCTCACCTCAGGCTTTGTGCCCACTGAGTGGCACAGAGCTACAGTTGTCCCACTCCGCAAGGGGGAATCCACCTTGGATCCCGGGAACTACCGCCCTATCAGTCTGATGAGCCTGATCCGCAAGGCCATGGAACGTATTAACATGGAACTTGTAAACAAAGACATTGGTAACCTTAAAACTCTGGACCCCACCCAGTTTGGGTTTGTGAAGGGCCGATCTTGTCTCCTGAACCTGATTGACTTATTCAAATCAGTCTCCAGAGCCATGAATAAGGGTAAGGCAGTCCACACAGTCTATTTGGACCTCATCCAAGGCCTTTGACAACATCCCATACTCTGGAATCATAGATAAACTTACTAAGTTGGGCATTAATCCCTATGTCACTCGATGGGTTGCCATCTGGCTTACTGACAAAACTCACACTGTATAAGTAGCTGACTCCAAATCCAGCTCCAGACAAGTGACAAGTGGAGTACCTCAGGGTTCAGTCCTGGGACCTCTCTTGTTTAGCATCTACTTCTCTGAAGTACAGGCCAACTCTAAGGGACTCTGGCTAACAAAGTTCACAGACGACTGCAAACTGGGAGCCATTATTGAATCCCCAAATGATGTGGATACTCTACAAAAGGGCCTTACAGAAACAGCTGCTTGATGCCAGAGCCATGGGCTTAAGCTCAATGCCAAGAAATGTGTAGTTATCCCCTTTGGGAAAAAAACATGTACCTGTGAATTACCACATAGGTGGCAGTACACTAAACACTGAAAGTGTGATAAGAGACTTAGGAACACAGGTGGACAGTGGTTTCACCTTCAATAACCACATCCCCACAACAGTCAGGAAATCCTTCTATGTGGCACATCTCATCACTAAGGGATTTTCATCCAGAAAAAAGGAGATCATTGTCCCACTGTACTCATCCCTCATTAGACCCATTATAGAATACAATGCCCCATTTGGTATGTACCTCTCAAGACATCTGCAACAACTGGAAAGGCCACAGAAATACCTCACTAAAAGAATCACAGGCCTAAAGCAGATGCCCTATGCTTACCACCTTAAAAAACTCCAGCTATTCTCTGTCGCATATCGTCTACTCTGAGGCAATCTCTGCTTAACTTACAAGGCCATGTCAAACCCAGAGCTGTTGGACATGCTAAGCTTAAAGAAATCTCAATCCCTAAGAGCCACATGCTCCAGGGATCTAAATCTTGTCATCACAATAAACAAAACATGCTGGAGGGATAGGCTTCTGACCCAGAGACTCCCCAGACACTGGAATAGACTGCCCATACATGTCAAGCAGAGCATCTCTTTGGCTCTCTTCAAAAGGAACCTTGATGATTGGATGGGAGAAAGGAAATTCAGCCCGGGGATCATGTCAGTCGCCCTGCTAGACAGGGGTCCAGGGAAGTAAATAGTGTGGGAAGAAATAGCCAGGGAATTGTTATGGCTAGGCTTGTATAGGCCCTAGGGCCAATAGCCTAGTACCAATCTATGAACCTATGAATGGGCCATAATGTTCTAGTCCTAGGGAATGACTGGATCTACTCAGTGACTGAAAGTAATTTTTTATGGGGACTATGGGC
The DNA here is from genome assembly GCF_019279795.1 of Protopterus annectens. Classification (NCBI taxonomy): domain Eukaryota; kingdom Metazoa; phylum Chordata; order Ceratodontiformes; family Protopteridae; genus Protopterus; species Protopterus annectens. Next base: position 1,059,031,841 of record NC_056745.1, read on the forward strand.
TAAAAAAGCAAAATGGGGCTTACCAAGTCTATTGCTAATTCTATTAACTACAGCAAATGCATATAAAAACAACTACATAAAATGATGCTGTGCATTTTAATACTTGACTATTACTAGTATTTGCTTTATTTAATGAGTGATATCAAAAGTTAGAGCAGCTTAGGAAGTATGGGATTTATTTTGCTATCCTGCTTTCCATCATACAAAATTGTAATGAAAACATAGTGTGTGATATCTCATCAGCCACTACCTCTGACATACTTAAATTTGTTTTATCAGTATATGACATCATCTCATTAAGATATATATATATATATATATATATATATATATATATATATATATATATATATATATACAGCTCAAATGACCTGACGTAAAATATTGATTGTGTTTGTAGGATAATGTCCGAACCAGTAAATGGAGATAACCACATGACCACAAACAAATAAGCAAAACATGTATAGGGTGCACTCAATGTCCACAGAATAAACTTACATTCAAGATAAACAGGTAACACCCATAAAATAAGATGTGCAGTTTTAATGGGAAAGTTATGTGCTTTTGTCCTTCATTGTCTCCAGAAGATCATCAGAACTCATTTTAAAAAGCTAACCAGCCACTTATGTGCATTAAATAAAAAAAAATAAAAAAAATCACATGATCAATATGAAATGAGCATGAAAAATACAAAAAATACAAGAAGTACATTTGTTTAAAACAAATGCATAAAACAAGTAGATTGCACATTCAAACATTTAAAAAATGAAATCAATACTACCATTAATTCAATTCATTTTTCACATACAATTATAATTTAGCTGCCTGTAACTTCATGACACTAGTTCAAGAAATAACATCATTCATGCCAAGGTAAATGCTGACATTCAACTTAATTTGCCATAGCAATTCCCTCTACTCAAGATTTAATTCCCAGGATCCACCCCTGAGACTAACTGTTACCTTTTCCAATACAAAAAAAAAGAAAAGAAAACTGCTTTTGTCCTTATATTTTGCCTCGTGTTTGTATAATGCGTTATTGGTGTTAAAATTCTTAATATCATTATAATGCTCATAGATTCTCCTTCTCAATATACGTTCTGTCTTACCCATATAATGTGCATGACAAAAATCACAGAATGCTAACTAAACTACTCCGGCGCTATTACAATCAGTGTATATTAACCTTAAATTCAAAATTAATAGATTTTAAATTCATATTATGCCCCTCATATATGTATTTACGTTGAAGGCATGCACCACATTCTTTCATACCTTTATTATATTTGATTGAAAAACTCTTGTATTCCCTACCTCTAATTTTTCTTTTAAATTTAATTGTCATTTATAAATAAATCTTGATTTGTCTCCTGAAATGTTTTTACAAACATCATCGTATTAAATACATTTCCAATTATTCATTAATACTTGCTTGATTTGGTTACTCCCTATACCATACTTGATGGCCATAGTGAGCTCATAATTGTCAAACCCATGTCTCTCCTTATCATTAATAGGTCTCATGTTAATGTCACTTTGGTTGGAAGGACCAGTTTCTAGTAATGGAAGAAATAGTTGGTCCTTCCTTTTTTGCAAAACCTAATATTTAATTTCATCAATCATAGCAACTGGGTAACCCCTCTCCAAAAACATATTCTAAAGAGGAACAGGTTGCCATCAGATGTTGATGTAGTGGCCTGCACCATCTGGCCTTTGTCCAGCCTCTTCTTTTGAAACATCAGGTGATGACTACTAAAATGTAAAAAATTATTTACGAAGGTAGGTTTTCTATAAAATTTTGAACAAAACTTGTGCATTGCAAAATCCATTGCAATAGTAACATCTAAATAGTTGATATATGCAAATGAATAAGTGGATGCAAATTCCAGAAAGTCAGTAGTAGTGTTTAAAAAACTTGCAAATTCATGGAACTGCACTGTATTACCCCTAAATATGTCATCTAAAAACCTTAGGAAAACTACAATATGATCCATAAAATTAGATTTGAAAATAACATTTTGCTCCCAATGACATAATACAAAATTTTGGGTCTACTTTATGTGCTTGAAACATAAAAAACCTGAATCCAAATAGCGCGACACATAAAGAATGAACCGGGAATACATTGAATGTACTAAAGCGCAAAATTTAAAACCTCGAACCATCATAGTCGGCCAACCCACCATCCATAGCACACTATGTACTGAAACACAATAAAAAAAACACATACATACACTAACCAAAACCCTACTTCTAACACTAAATTAAAGCAACAAAAGCCTACTGCTAACCCTACACTAAACCCCACATGCACAACTATCTATGCACTATCCTTAACCCCTCCCTAACCCTAAGGTCCGTAACTACTGCACACTTCCCCTACAGAGCTATGCCCAAACAAACTAAATATTCCACACACATACACTTAACAAAACCCTACACTAAACCCTACATACATTACCTACACAAAACCTTACATACACTACCTACCTATTCAATTACCTTAACCCCTCTCTAACTCTAAGGTACGTAACTATCACACAATTACCTTACAGAGCTATACCGCAGATGGGCCAACTATGAGAATTCAATATTTCCACTTTCGCGGTTTCATTCGTTCGACATATTCGCGGTTCACTCTTTATGTGTCGTGCTATTTGGATTCAGGTTTTTAGGCTTTCGAGCGCATAAAGTAGACCCTAAAATTTTCATATAGGGGGCAAAAGCTGCTCCCATGGCAACACCTTTTGCTTGTCTAAATATTCGCCCTCAAAGTAAGTGTAATTGTTATGAAATATAATTTCCATAACATCACCTAATATGATAGTTTTCTTACTGGAAAGGAAATCAATGCCATAACAAGCTTCCCTGAACCACTTGAGGTCTATTTCATGTGGGATGCAAGAAAAGAGATCTACAATATCAACAGTTGCTAATAAGATGTTCCTGTCATAATACTCATGTTTAATGTTTCTTAAATATCCCAAGAATATCCCATCAATATAAAAAGCAAGAGGGTGTGTTTTAGAGTCTGTGGCTGCTACAGTTGGGTGCATGGGAGGGTTTAATACATCTTTATGTATTTTCAGAAAGCCAAAGATTGTAGGGGTCACTGGATAGTAAACCTTTAAAAATTTAAACAACTTGTAATCAATATTATTTTGTTCAAATAAATCTTGTATGGAAACATTAGTCTTATGCTATGCCCTCTTCACTTCATTGATAGATACTCTGATGTACTGAGATGTCTTGTTTAAAATATCAAAGATTTGCCAGTATAGTCAATTGCATTCATAAGAACAATGCCACCATCTATGTCAGGTTTCATAGAGCTAAATTCTCTATTACTGGCTATTTTTTTTTAATGCTTCCAGTTTGACTTTAGCTAAGTTGTACCATGTATTGGAATGTGCATTATATAAATTTCTGACATCTCTCACACAAAACCTTTCAAAAACTTGTAGGTTGGGGTACAGCAGTTGATTAAAAGTACTTTTATTTCAGCAAAACACCCTATGTGTTCTACTCATACCATCTGAATCATGAAACAACAATCTAAAATTAAGTTTTTGAATGTATAGCTTTAAATCAACCAACACTTCACTTATCTCAGTCCTAGTTAATTACCTCCTCTCACAACTATTACTAATGGTTATAATCTATGAGAAGTGAGAAATAAACTGAGTCTGCCATAGTTCCCATGCTTAGTGATTAGAAGAGGCTCTCTTTGCTTTTGAACGTCACCCAGATTTCCCATGCTGCTTGATACAAAAGCACCTCTTGCTTTTGATTCGTGTCCCTTTATGTTGTTACCCTAAAAATCATTTTTAATTCTAGTGAGCCTGTCTTCCAGTCTTCCTAATAGCATCCAAATTCAAAACAATCCAGTTGTCTAATTTTTCCCCTTGCTCATATCCAAAATGTATACAAAGTTATTAGAACAGCTTAAAAGGACACATGCAGTTCTTCATCTGGCTGTTAAATATGAGCTGATTCAGTTATCTGCCTGCTTATAAATTAAATTAGATAAAGTTATATAATTTATATGTTAACAAACTACACAGAAATGTTTGAACCATTTTACAGATAAACTTGGTCCAGTATTCTGCCACTGTTTGTGGATGACTTTGGGGAATGGATCTTGAAAGGGAGAATGAGGTTACCAATGCTGTGGCACAGTTACTTCTGCCAGGTCAACAATGCATTGTTCATCTAAAATAATCTCTTATTACTGGTGTAAAAATTCAGTTAACATATGAAGATAGCTAATCATGAAGTCATGGATGTTATGGAAGTAAAGGAACTAGTTTCAGTAAGTGTGTACTAATGTCAATGTCATCAGTAAATCTACTTTGCTCCTGAGCTATGAGAAGGAGGTGTTAACAACCTATCCCTCTGATCCAGTGGTCCAGGTTTTGATTCCCACCACCTCAGTTGCCTGACAGTGTTACTCTGAACAAACCACTTAATAAGATGGCACTTCTGGGCTGAATCTAAAAATAGGTCCATGGAGATCAGAGCTCTACTGTGGTCAACAAATACAAATAAAATACAAATGAATAAAAGATGAATAAATTAACAAAATCAAGAGCAGTTCTAGAATTTTTGTAATAAAGATATACCAGAAGTGATGGCATCCAGTAGGGTTATTATTTTATACTTAAATGTAACTACAGCATATCACTGAAGCATTGCACAGAACCTTTGCATTTGTAATGTTGTATTAGCATGATTAATGCAGTGGAAGGAAAACCTTTACTAAAATGCTGTTCTATTTTCCTTGCAGACTGAATATTTTTCAGTTAATATTGGAATCCAAAAAGGTAACAATCCAGGAGTGCACTCAAGCTTGGCCAACGTCAGTGTCATACTGAAAACTGTAAGTACAAATTTAAATGTAACATTCTTTGCAAGGTCACTTATGTTCTTGTTGTATATTTAACACAGTGTTTCTTTTTTAATGAAATGTAAAATAAACTAAGCAAACATTCGTAAAATATATTGTTTAGCACAGAAATGGCATATAAAAATGAAATGTTTACTATTCTCCTATAGGAACAGCCTATGATATATCAGCACCAGTATCTGCTTACTGAAAGTAGCACATCTTTTAAAAGCTGTGAAAACCAACAAAAATATTTGTATCTATTACATAGCTGCAAAAGTTGCATTAATAAGTTACGTTTATACTTCATTTAATTACAAATTTTTAATTTTCTGTCAACCATGGATTACCTACTGTTGTATTGTTTAAAATGAATGATTTCTAGCAAATATATTGCATTCTCATGAAAAATGGCATCTTTTGTATTTCCTGAAAAAAATGTGCTACAGAAGTTGCTTTGTGGAGCAAAGACAAATGACATTCTTATTATAGGGTACTAAAGACATAATATGAGTCTTGACATTTTTGCTTGTCATATCAGAAATGAGCAAGACATATGCTGATTCTTTAATTCATAGCCAGAAGACTTGTAGTTATTAAGGGGCGTGATAAGAAAATGATTTACAAGGCTTTAACAAGAGACTTGCCATTATTTTAACCAAGACATGTTGTTACATTTCTCAGCAACTATTCAGTGCTGGGAACACAGAAGAGAGTAGTTTTGGTTTCTGAGATTGCTCATAAAAGGTATCTGATTGTTTTGTTTCTGAGGCATAAATTGTCATAGCGTGACACTGTCCTTTAACTATAGCTTTTGTGTTTTGTAGCCTAATCCTCAAATCTGGACTATACAAAGTGATGGCACCGTTTTAAAGGATGGGAGTGAAATTCCATTGCCCTACAATGGAGGTAAGGCATATTACTTATTAAACAGCATGTTTTTTTTTTTTTTTGTCTGATGATTAAAATGTAATCTTCTGTGTCTGAATGTGTTGAAATTAACAAAGAATTGATGAACATGTTCATATATTATCCTTTCCAGACATAATTATGTGCCAGCAGTCTTCGATGTTTGTGAAAACTGAGATTTCCTTTGGAATAGGAATGAACATGTTGATTCAGACTTCTCCAGACATGCAAGCATACTTCACAGCACCTCAAGAAGCACAAGGAACAATAACTGGTAATGTTTCTGAATGTTTATGCATCCTTGTATAGGCAACACTTTATTGCTTAAAACACAAATGTGCCTGCAACATCTTAATATATATAAAGGAGCAACATATTTTTATTTTATAGCATATTTAATGGTTCAGTGTTTTGGATGATAGCATAAAGAATTCTCTTTGTAATGAAGTTATTGGTGTTGAAGGGTGACAGAGACATACAGGGGCTGGTATATAGTACAGAGCTGTTCAGAAATGCAGTATGAGCTGCTTAGAAAAAACAAGTTGTGCTGTTCTGCAATAATGTAATTTGTAGTTATTCATATACTGCTTGGTGCTGTAATGAATTATTTTACATTTTTAAGAGTCAATTACACTGGATAGCTTAAATAACTGCTTGGTCATGTTCTATCTCTGCATGTTCAATCATGTAGCTGAAATATGTGTTGAGAGGGTTAAGGTTATAGCATATATGGGGAGGCTATCCCTATCTGCTGGATACATACACATGCATGCACATTCTAGGGTTTACAAATATTACAGTAGGAATACTTTAGTAAATGAATACTAGGCTGGTAATCAGCTTTACAAAGAGGAAAGGCTTAGGCAAATACTTGGGTGCAAGAAGCATTTATCATTCCTATTCTCCTTAGGCCATTCTGAGAAACATGAAAGTCTATAATGAATGTTCACTTTTAAGAATTATTGTAATAGGGTGGCTTCAGTGAATGACTACTAGGTTGATGATTAGTTTATTAAAGAAGCCAATTTGTTCCCCATCACTTGTATGAGGGTCATCTAGGAGGGGACATCATTCAGACATCATTCAGACACCTTCAGAGCTGGTTTGAAGGTTTTTCTGCTTCAGCCCTGCCATTCTCCATGACTAGTCAGCTAGTGGATATGAAAAGGGATGTGCAACAGGCTGCCCACCAGGTCATCTCTCACATCAACAGCAGACAGTACCAGCAACCAGTCCTGCCTCTTGGCATCAAACACAAGAAATGGGGTCCCATCTTCATGAATTTTAAGTCCATAATCAACATACGCATCTCAAATCTGTGGCCAAAGACTTGAGGAAGTGGGAAGTTTGATAGAGAGCCTCTCATGGTGCTCATGCAAACTATTGCTTAAAGGAAAAGGAGGAAACTCTAGCTACCTTGAGGTGTTATTTGGGAGTCAGGGTGGAGGGCCACTGGCTGTATGAAGGTTGACTTTACAGGATTAAGTGCAGCAAAAGGGTTGCAAATGGACTGAAAATGAAAATGCATAACTTGTTCTACCTGATTTATTACTACCTTTTGTATCACTCTGCCCCTAAGTAGAAGGGATATGGACGTTAATGAATCTTTGGGCCAGAACATGGCATCAGTTGGAAGTTAATGATTTTTGCTAGTTGCTAGTGTTCTCTTATATTGTAATTATGCTGTAATCTTTTTCTGCATCATAACAGTCTGTTTAGGTAACTTTGATGAAAACATCAAATCTGGCAGAACTTATGAACAGAGTATGAATCTGATGCAGTCTTTTTATAAGTGGGTGAAAGAGCTAAATACATTTACTCTTTGTTAACTTTGTAGTTTTCTTCAACATTTTTATCTTACTTAGTTTCTATATCTTCCTGTTGAATGGCTGTTTAGTTACCTAATGTTACTCACTGGAGTATGGTGATTCTGTACATGAATGTGCAGTGAATGTACATAGCCATGTATACACACACACATACACATATACATACACACACACACACACACACACACACACACACACACACACACACACACACACACACACACACACACACACACACCTGGAAACATCAGAAATCTGGACGAGGCCCATGAAAAATAGGTATAAATCTGTATGCTGATTAACATCACATTTGCATACATAATTATGTAACCCCACCCACTCCAATGGAATTGTGGGATACCAACTTTCAAACGCAAACTGAAGAACAGAAACCCATAATATGGCACCAGAGTCCCTCTGCAGCCATTCCAATGTCCCATTACCTGTCTATTTCACCCAATTTACCATACACACTAATGTGTGTGTATACTGCTTTACTTCTACAATGATTATTTGGGTTTTATTTTTGCATTTTATAGCACAATGCACAAACACTAATAGACATCTGCTAAACAAAGCTGCTAAACAAAGCAATACTTCCTCATAATGAAGATAGACTTGGCATTAAAACTTCTTTGTCCTTGAAACTCACATTCATTGAAACCACACTGAAACCCACACCACACCCAAAGAAAATACATCTGGCCAGTGGTGGATAAAGATTACTTTTGGGCTATTTTCAAATCATTGGCCCCTTGCACACAAAACAAGAAACATACATGTGTTCTTTGATACACCTTCCTGACTTTATTAAATTATATTCATTGTATAATACAGCTAGTGGTGGCTGGTGAGTTCAAATAGAAGGGGGGCTGCAGGAGACAGCTGAATGGGTGGGATCAATGGGAAGGGGTGTGGTCAACTAGAAAAGGGAGGAGCTATGCTCAAAACCAGAAAACCTGGAACTTTAATTAAATACGCTGCCCTGGGTGCCAAACCACCATTATGAGAGTGCAATCAAGATAATGTGAAGTGTAGAAGAATATTTCAATGCATTAGCTGCATGACAGCTTACTTAATATCTAGAGGGAAACAAAAAGACTGTGAGGCATGAAAAAATAAATTACTTTTTAAATACATTACTGGAATGCCAGTCAAAATCAAGTACAAGAAAACCAAGCAACACTCAACTCAAACCACTTCTCCTTGTACTCCAGTTCCAATTATAATTTATATTCAGCTTTATTAAAGTACCAGGTAACATGCTGAAAGTAGCAAGCTCTGTGATACTCCCACTTGTAAAAATGTTTTTTATCCAAAAAAGACCTGCTGCCTGACAACTATCTACTTGTTTCATGGGGAAAACATGATCAAAGTAAAAAATGAAAAGCAAGCAACAAACAAGATCAAGATACATTGCTTAAAGGATTACTGAACAGGTAATGGACCACACACGTTCAACTGGCATTCTGTTTGGTTTACAGGTAAAGCCTGCAAAGATGACTGCAGGTCTCCAACAAATGTAATGAGCTTCTTAAAATAATAATGTAATCCTGTTCTTTATTACAAATACTGTCATATGTATTTCAATACCCAAGGTTTATACATTATCTAGTTAAGCAAGTATTCTCTGCATGGCAACAGAAAGGCTTTCAATGTTGGAAATTCTTTAACATTATGCTTATTAAAGCTTACTTGTATCTTACAATCTCAGACAAGCTTACCTGATGGTCATTAAAGCATTGATACTTAAACACAGAGCAACAGGCACTTTCTGAGTAATAATAAGCATAAATCAACAGTATAAAAATATGACAAAGCTGAACATTCTGTAAAAACTATGGCAGAATAAAAGTAGTACTTGTGTCTACCCTGGATGGGGGGATATTCTGCACATTTACACTGCATAACTGCTCCTTGCCTTGCATGGACACATCCACAGTCACTATATGGGGGAGTGGGGTGCAACAAGTATGTCACAATTTGAAATGTCTCTGGCTGACTGTGATGGCCCTGACATATTTGTCATACCGCTTAACCTCAGAGCAAGCATATTCTAGCACATAAATTTCTAATTAGTGATCATAAGAAAAATGTAAACAATACAAAAATATGGGAACAAATCTTTAACATTGTATTAGCTTAAAGTTCCAATCCACTATTCTCTGGGAAAAACTGAATAACTGTTGAATTTTATTGAGATAAGTCTTATATGGTTACTAGTTCTTTTTTCTTCATTATTTTTATTTTTTTTTTTTTAGAAGTGTATAGGTATGTATAATGATTCTATGTAAATGTTGGAAGCATTCATGTACATATTGTAAGTAGTTGGTAGTACTGTATTAGTTGTTTGGAAAAAATAAAATAAAGAATTATTATTGAAAAGAAATTTGGACAAAGCCATACACAGAAGTGGGACAAGGCCGAAAAATAAGGACGATTTTAAATATTGCTCTTACAAACTTATAAAGGTAATAGAGTAGTAGGTCTTGCATTAGTATGGATTTCTGAAGGGTATGAAATCTGAAACACAAATGTCTGTCATTACTTTCTATTTTATGAAATTTTATGAAAAATGGACCAAAATGTGATGCAAAAAACCTGTCAAAGAAGGGACACTTTTTAATATTACAGCTGACAAAATAAAATAATCTGCATGCATTTCTGAAATAAAAGTAATCTATAACTCTGATTATTACAGTTATTTCTTAATTGTAAACCCTCCATGTTTTAAAATTGCCATTTCAAAATCGGGGACAGTTCAAAGGTTTGTTTATGCCTAATTCTTTAAAGCAATTTATTTGCACATACCTCTCAACTTGTAAATGCAGGAATTGTTGTATAAACTGAGACAGTTGATAGATTAACAGATCTTGCTTTAGAATGCATTTTTCTGAAGGTTATGAAGTCTGAAACTCAGTGTGTCCTTATTTAGTGTCACATTTAATGATGAACAAACCAAAATGTATTCATTCTGTGAAAATCTGAATGAACCATTACTTGGCTATTTCATCCCATTTACCATAAACACTAATGTGAATACACTTTGTTTGAAAGTTTAATGACAGATAAAATTCAAATCATAGGGCATTTTAAATTTGTTTTGAACATTTTTATCAGTAAACAATAAAAGTCTACTCAAACTTCTACAGTCCGTCATCTAAATAATTCCACATTAAAGAAATAGTGTCTGTTACCCTTGAGCAATAAATTGCCTAAGTATCAGTAAATATGCACAATCTAATGGATGGCAAACTGATGACACTCAGCTGTATCTCTGAACTTACACAGTCCCTAAACATATTCATTGAGTTCAGATATCACCATAGCGTGTGTGTGTGTGTATGCATATTTTGCCTCATATTTGTTCTGTTCCTCATAAAATCTGTGGTTTTTATATGCTTGTTTCTCAACACAGCCAGTTGTGCAGTGGTGCAGTGGTGCTTTTATATTTTGTTTAATTTTCTTATTTTACAGCTGAGAGGGCTGCAGTCCTGCAGTCCAATAGCACGGGCCACCCCTGAATACAGCACACTTGTTAGACAGAGCACATTTTAAATGTATTGTTTGAACAGTTTTCCAGTAGGCAATGAAACAAAATGCATGAACCAATAATGACAAAACTGCCCAATTCAGAACATATCCATCATAAAAGTCTAATTTCACTGCTGCATTATATATATATATATATATATATATATATATATATATATATATATATATATATATATATAGAATGACAGTAGTGTAAGCCACAGCCATCTTGCACAGCTTCTCGCACTTTTTGACTTTCAGTTGTTTTATTTGGGGGGGGGGGGCAAACATTCTGAAAAATTGCTAGAATAAAATGTTGTGTTACTGTGATACATTTCACTGCCAAGTCTTGAACCCAGGAGGACCCTGTACACTACAAGTAGAGAAACATACCACTATGCCAAATTAACAGTTTCCTAAAAGATAGGATAGGAAGACTGAAACTTAAATGGCTATCATTTACTGAATTCAGTTCTCACTTCTCAATATAGCTCGGAAACTCTTAGCACAAAAAACCTGGACAAAGCCAATAACGGGGGAATATAGCCCCAAAATAGCGACAAATTTCAAATACTGATCTTGTAAAGTTAGAAAATTGCTAGAATAGAAAGTTTTGTTTTACCGTTTATATACTAAAGAATATGAAGTCTGAAATTCAATTGCCTGTCATTATTTAGTGAATTAAGTCCTTTAATGATTTGGCACAAAAATCCTGAAAACCACAGATTTTATGAGGAACAGATAAAAAATATGAATAAATTCACAAGTGTTGGTGGCTAGGGACTTTAATGTAGAACGGACAACACTGTTTGCTCACACTTCATTCACCCTGAATAATGTAGAATGGACAACACTGTTTGCTCACACTTTGTTCACCCTGAATAATGTAGAACGGGCAACACTGTTTGCTCACACTTCGTTCACCCTGGACAGAATCCATTTGAATAGTGTAGAACAGACAACACTGTTTGCTCATGCACACACTTGTTCACCCTGGACAGAATCCATTTGAATAATGTTGAACGTACAACACTGTTTGATCTCAGAATAACGGCAACACTGTTTGCGGCAGAATCCTTTTGAATAGAATGGACAACACTGTTTGCTCGCTGAATAAGTAAAAAACAGCAGCTAGATTTCACAAATAAAAAATGTTTCCTACTCGCTAAAGAAAAAAAAAATCTGCAGAAAATATTCAAAATTATACCCAGCATTTCAGGACCTTTCGTTTATTATGACTCTGGAATAAATATTTTCTGTGTTCTGAACAATTTTGCCTTGAGCATGCTCATAAATAGATCTAAGAAATAAAAGCGCCATGCTGACAAGAAAGCATTCTAGTATTTAGGCTGCCAGAGGCTGCAAAAATAGGGGGCATCCAAAATAGGATAAATCACCCTTCTTGATGCAATGGCAGTTCACAGAATGCTACAATTTTTATTTGCTTATGCATATATTTATTATGATATTTTTATTTCATGTGCAGTAAGAGAGTAGATCTTACATTACATATCTAACTAATTTCCACTTCCTAGTTCAGCAAAGCCTACAAACCACCAATCCATTAGAAAAAATATTTCAGATTGCTGTTTAACAGGTGTATGTGTGTTTATGTAACAAAGGCCATACCTGTGTATAAATTGTCACAGTGTTTCAAGTAGAGTTAGAAGAGTTGTCACCTGTCTAAGTGTAAACACATGTAAGAATTTTAGATACAGTTAACAAAAGACAGACAGCTCTGAATGACAGAAATCAGTCCTGAAAGCTCAAGGAAGTGTGAAATTGAATCTGAGGTGTCAGTGTCATTCCTCTATTGTTAAGGTGATATCGTAGTAATTCATCTTGAGCTGTGTTCTTGTCACTCTGGCTTTATATCAACAATTTTAACATGATCTGTGTATGTGTGTGTGTGTGTGTGTGTGTGTGTGTGTGTGTGTGTGTGTGTGTGTGTGTGTGTGTGTGTGTGTGTGTGTGTGTGTGTGTGTGTGTGTGTGTGTGTGTGTGTGTGTGTGTGTGTCTGTGCACCCATATGTGTGCATGTCTTTGCCTGTGTATCTGTACATGCATTTGTGCTGAATGGTTAAAAAGGAATGGATAAGTGCATGTGCAGAACTTAATCTACGAAGTTGTTACATAGCGTGGCTGGTAAAATGCCTTAGCAGCCTCAGATGGATTACAGCGTTAGGTGACAAAAACAGTTCTGCATGGTAGTACACCCTTTCTCAAGTAGCTCTGAGTATGTATGACAACAGCAATAAAGCTCTGTGAACGAAGTACTCTAGGCAGCAAGTCTGTGTTTTTTTCCAGATAATAGCTGCTTTGCATTAAACATAACTGTAATATTAAATACTTGGGGTATTGTTTTCTTTGGGCCACATTAAAATGCATCTTGCAATATTATCTTTTGAGAAAAAAGATGACAAATTTTTGTTAAGTATATCCTGGTAGGTCACTGAAGATTAAAACACATTGTGCCTGCCTGGCATGCAACATAAGAAGCAAATGGCTACTGCAGCAAGACACATTTAATGAAATCAAACTGAAAGCTGATCTCAACAATAAAATTGTCCAGCAAAGCAAAGGGCATTTTAAATCGCTCAAATAGCTTACATATTTGAACCGGTGTGGTTCTTTCACCCTGGACTTCCCGCTTCCCACCAGGGGGAAAAAATAAAAAATAAAAACACTAGTAAAAAGTCGGAAATGAAGGGGTGCCACTTGGGAATCATGGCACCCCATTATTTGGACCCCAAAACTTGGTAAGAAATGAGTAATTCAGTACAGTTGGGAGGTATGACACACACATATACATACACACATGTGCACACATGCTTACAGGCATACATGCACAGGCTTCCTTAGTCATATCCCTACACAGACTCCCACATACACCTACACAGTCACACATATATGGACCCAGTCTTATCGATTATCCCACCACAACATTTACACCTATACAGACATAGCATATCATATGCCTTAGCATGTATATACACATGTGCATGCACACACACACACACACACACACACACACACACACACACACACACACACACACACACACACACACACACACACACACACACACACACACACACGCATGTGTGCATATACTCATCATGCTCAGAACTATTCACTTAGGTTAGCAATATGAGCAGGATGAAATGGAGTACAGTGGAGCTGTTCTACTCCATGCTGCCATGCAATACTGTGTTTCATTTTGCTTAGATTTTCTCCAGCAGGCCAATACCTTCAATGTATCTACAACTGCATTGCAGTATCCATGTTTTTCTCAGACCTTGCATAATATGGACAAGTGGAGGTTGACGTACTATACAAGTCCAGGGCCAGGTAACTATTTTATGAATTTTAGGGGCTTCTTTTCATAGGCTGCACCCAGATACTACTTCTTTTGCATGTGGCTATGAATTACTAAACAGTAATTGCAATGATCAGTTGTGATCCATAGCACTGTGGAGCAACAGAACTTTCTGAACTGCAACCCCTTGTATGCTCTGAATACCATTTGTATGGGTTTGTGTAGTACTCAGTTCCATGGAACATAAAGAAGACTGCTGTACGCAGTAAGGACTGCAGAAAAGCAGCTTTGTTTCCATGGTGTGCAGAATTGTGGTTTAGAGACCCATAAATATATATAACATTATGTAGAAGGTCATAGACTGCTGTCATTGTTGTAACTGTGTAAGGTTAGTTCATAGAAATTCTTCCACTACCTTCCTGCATTTCTTTGGTAACGTTTTTATCCTCATAATCTTGTTAGTTTATGTTGGATTTCAGTTTTAGTCTCCAAGATGCTCTGGCTCTAATGCCTTCAGTCAGCATTCAAGATGCCAATCAGGGATCTCTTTTCATATTTACGCTATATTGCATTTATTTTCTAAAGTCTAATGCAGCTATGAATCTATGCCTGGGGCTGAGTGATTATTACTTTTATTGATAGATAGCACAACAAATTTATAAGCATAAAATGCAACTGACAAGGTCTGTATAGAATGAATGAATGAATAAAGGCCTCTGTAATCCAGAGACCTATCAGAGACTACTGTAATTGTTTTCTAAGGATGCCCATTCCTTATATGAGCAACCTATTAAATGTGGTAATGCAGTTAGCTGTACAGACTGTAGATATATTGGCTAAGGTTAGATATACAACTGTAGGCAGATCTAGAAAGTCATTTGTGTGAAGACATATTTGAAGCTTTTAAAGATATATTTTGAAATAGATACCAGAGATCAATAAAATAATGCATTGCATTACATTCAAAACATTATAATGAGAATGATATATGTCAGTATTTAAACAATATAGTTGATGACTGGCTCTCAGTTATCACTAAGTAAATAAAAGTACATATGTACTTTCTTATAATAATGTGTACAGAAGCTGCATGCATACCATATATGCAATGCATGAAGCTACTTGTAAAATCTACGATATCACCTTAACAATAGAGGAATGACGCTGACACCTCAGATTCAATTTCACACTTCCTTGAGCTTTCAGGACTGATTTCTGTTATTCAGAGCTATCTGTCTTTTGTTAACTGCATCTAAAATTCTTACATGTGTTTACACTTGAACGGGTGACAACTCTTCTAACTCTACTTGAAACACTGTGACAATCCTATCTCTAATCAACCTGAAGGTGTATTTGTAGTCCACCACACTTTACTTTAAATATCATTATGGAACAATATCTTCACCTTAGTCTCAAGTGGTTTAACAGAAACCTGTTGTCACAATTTGCACTGTATATGTCCTCAATGCTGCTGACACACTCTGGGGCCTAGATGTCTATAGCTCAGTCTTTAACAGGCTCAGTTCTGCCACATTTTGCAGTTACTATAACCTTTTTTTCTTCATTTGAATACATTATACAGTTTATTATAAAAAAAAAATCTGCACATGCCTTTGATCTAAGTTCATATTTTTTTGGCCTACTTATGACCGTTTGTAAGAACATTCTTTTATCTTCATTATTTTCCTGGTCACTGTGGTAATACTTATTTATAATACCGTATATTAGGAATTCCTTAGAGTATTTTAGCTCACTTACTATCACTAGAACAAGTGTAGATACCTCTGTAGTGCCATAAAATGGAATAAAATATACTTTATATGTTCATAGGTTCATATTCAGTACATAGGTTTACATTCAGTCATCATTTATTATTGCATTCAGTCATTATTTTTTATTACATTCAGTCATCATTTATTATTCCTTTATATTTGTGGAACACCTCACAGTCTAGTCATTTTTAAAGAATGATGGCTAGAATGTAATACTGTGTTCAGCTGACAAGCTCAGAGAACTTCTTATAATATGCACAAATAGATTGTGCTGATGGCAGGCTGTATCTCCTTTTTAACTATGACTGAACTTCTTCATCACATCCAATAGGAATAATATAGTAAACATGTTTTAGGGTGACTGCCTAAGGAACAAATAATGGCAGTCATTTGCATTTTTACCCTCAGCCAAATTAATGTAATTTATTTTCCTGAGCTATCTTAACTGCATACTTACATTGCAATTGTCCTGTGACCCAAGAATGTTTTTCAAATGAGATCATAGTTTTAGGAAAATTAATAAACAATAGAAGTAACAAAAAGGGGGAAGCTTCATTTGTGTAGATAATCCAGGAGTTTTGTATGTATACAATAAAATTAACTTGACATAGAGGACAACTAATAAACTGAAATACTAGGACAGATAGATATGAACATAAATGTAGACACAGACACATATGCAAACTCTAAAGCACTAACACATGTGCGTGCACACACACACACATACACACACACACAAACACACACACACACACACACACACACACACACACACACACACACACACACACACACACACAAATACATGCACTCATGCGCATGTACTGCAACTATGAAATAACAGGAAACTTTAAGTAATGGTGCTTAACTACTGTGATATACAAAATATACAAAGCATATGCATATGGCTTTGGTCTTAGATTGTGGAGCAATGAATGAGTAACAGCATAGGTGAGATGTGATGACCTTCATGCCATTTGAGGAAACTTCAAATCAAAGCACACAGATGATCTTCTAGTGGATTCGCTATTACTATTCATAGCAGGAAAGGTAAATTAACAGAATTAACACACAACGATATATATTTTACTCCATGTAGAAATCTAATGGTGTTATTAGTGCTACAAAGAAAAGAAGCCATAATTATGTATACATTCAGTATATGGAAACAGAATACCAGATGGCAAGATACTG
>NC_056745.1:1059049782-1059203227 GCF_019279795.1 Protopterus annectens
ATTTTTAAGGAAATGCTACATCCTTTTACCCCCCCCACCCCATGACATTATTTGGTGCCTCTTACCCCCTTGTTACTTATTGATACTGTCTATGAGAATGCAGTACCACAGATAAATGAAGATTCTCCAAGATACTGTATTCTCAGAATTAGTAAATGCAAATGTTGTAAAACTTTACAGTTTGCTCTTTGGAGTGTAAACATAAAGTACAGTGATCTTCTGCATTAGTCCCCAAATGTATTTGGTTTAAAAGCCACACACATATGCACATAGTCAGCAGAAGTGTTATGACAAGCTACAAGTATATTGTTTGAGGTATAGGTCCATCAGAGGGCACATGCAAATTCTGTAACAAGCTTAAAGTTAAATTAGACATGGACAATATGCCATGTTAGCTGACAGCAGTTGAGACCACTGCCTGAAGTGTGGGCACAGTCTACAGACCATCATTTAATGAATCAGGCATAGGATAAAATGCTTACATATACATTGCCATCATGCAGTCAGTTGCATTGTAGAGATTTATTTCAAGTTAGTACATCGTCTCTAGATTAAAGCTGTATATTATCAGCAAATTTGGACCCAAGAATGCACTGCAAATCTAGATCACACAACTTGGTCAATAAGGGAACAAGGGTATAACATGGCTAGGCTTATAAAGGCCCTAGGGCCAATAGCCTGGTAACCTCCTATGAACCTATGAGCAATATCTGACATTAATAGATATGATTAAGGCTATTCAAATATTAGCAACATGTACCAACATGTACCATGAGTCAACATGTTGCACAGACCACTGACATGATGAATGAATAAACGGTGAGTGAGTGAATGAATGAATGGCCTTAAGATAATGACATCTTTCAAAATTTTCTTTACTGAATAAGTATTAATAGCCTATTACATTTGTGGCAAGTAGTTTGCTACAGTTTAAAAGAGAAACTATGTTTTGTTTCTTATTTTTACCTAAAACCTGATGTCTGTAGCTCTCCACGCAAGGAATACATTTTTTTTCTTTAACTAAAATAATGAGTGGAAGGGTGGGTATGGGCAAGATGGAGTGGTGAGCACTGTTTTTCTGGCCCCCTGGTTAATGTTCCAGTAGGAGTGGATTTATTTTTCTTTTTGCTCTTTACTTGAAGGGCTGAAGCGGTGGAGCACTAGTTTGTGGTACAGACACAGGGCGCTGGATTAGCCAGAAAGGTTTCTGATAACCTAAAGGGATTCTTACCTATCCACTGAGGAAATTATAGCTCAGGCTTTCAGGCATCTGCTTTTCCTGTCAGCTCACCCCTACCATCAGACTGATCGACAAATACAAAAGTCAATTCACTTAAAACCATTTCACAGTGACAGCATGTCCTCCTTCCACAACATCATTAAGTTTCATAATTCCTGTCATCCTACTCTTTACAGTTTGACTGAGCATAACTGAAAGCTCCATAATATAGGGAAGTACAAGTGGTCTCTGAGACTGAGCTTATTTCTCCTGAACCAAGTTGCTTATTACCTGGAAATCAGGTCCCTACTTGTTACAAAAGACAAACTATCCATAACAAGTTAGCCATAACTGAAATTGGATTTCAACAGAAACTGAATGCTCCAGTACCATATAAGAAAAAAATACCTCTTTAAAAACAGTTGGAGGAAGAATCAACCCCTAAACCCTAACATAATTAGCCATCTATCACCTATCATCCCAGCCATCATTTCTAACTTAGTAGCATTATCATGATTAAGAATGACTGAACTAACACATGAACCTCTTAATATTTATTTTAACTGTAAAATAAATCCACACTAACCTATGCCATATTAAAACCACCCGCATGGTCATTGGCAGGCAGTTACAACAGTGAGATCACTGTGACTATGACAGGATCTCTTGTCTATAAATGACTGAAAAGCACTTGAGGAAGCTGGCCACTGAAGTGAACCGCCTCAACTGATGCATCCATTTTTAAACTCTTTGTGGTAAGGTGCCCCCGGAATGACAACAGCCCCGGGCTCGAACAATTTAGTAATGGAAATGTCTGTTGACCTGTTCAGCCACTTCATAATTCTATGACTCAGTGTATTGAATCTACAAACGTTTCTGCTGAAGGACTAAGTATGTTGCATTTCTGTTATATTTCTGTTATGTGTTGCTTGTTTCAGTATTTTGTTGTTTCTCATGACACAAGTAAACAGGAATACTTAATACTAAGATAATAAAATAATATTCTTTGTTGTTGTCAGGCATGGAATTCTAAAAGAAAAATAGTTAACTGTCAGTTCACTTGCTATGATAATCATTATTTTTCAAGATTTGTAACCCATGTTCTTTTCTTCCAGAACTGTTTTAGTTTGTTGAAAATCTTATCTTAAACTACTTAAACAAAACAAAAATTAGCTTTTCATGGAATGAGTAATGTATAGTGGTGTTTTCTGTTAGGGTGTATCAGTTAACCAAAATGGTAAATAAGTCCATCTCTTAATCTGAACTGTAGATGAGCTAATGGTATGTCTACAAAAAAAGGGTACTTTCAAAGCTTTAGTGTTCAGCAAATTCATAAGTTTCTATGAAGATTATAGTCATTAAAGCATGTTTGTTAAATGATTGATGATTACTGCTGAGCTTTCACCATGGGCAAAAAACATATTAAATATAACAGCTATCTTAAAAGATTTGCTTTGTAATGTTAAAGGAAATTTTCAGATAAAGCTACAGTTTAATTGGTTGGTTGTAATATAAAATGAAAGAAAAAAAATTACATACATGTTCTTTTTCTTTTAATTATTTAGAAAAATTTGCACTAGACTATTGTTATCCATTGAAGGATCCCGGCGGGATATTTGGTAGTTGTTTTGCTGAAGTGGAAAGCAAGACATATTATCAGGTAAATTGGAAGCAACATGAATGTAATTGTTTTATACCCTCATACAAATATATATATATATATATATATATATATATATATATATATATATATTATTTGTTTATATATATATATATATATATATATATATATATATATATGTGTGTGTATATTAGTAAATGAAAATAAAAGCAGGAAAAAATTATGTATTTAAAACATGTATGTTTAACACAGATAGATGACAGAGAGATAAGTAGACAGGGAGGCATGCAGGCATTCATAGTCTGATAGATAAACAGATAGGATACAGGAGGATTTTTTTTTTTTTGACATTTTTGCCCTGCTGTCTGTTAGTCATCCACTGCATCCCAGCAAATTAGCCCATTTGTTTCCCATTGTCAGAATGAGAGTCAGCTGTGCCAAGTCATTGTTTAGACAGCCATCAGGGTCGGTTGATGCTTTGGATTATGACCCTACTTTCCGCCATACACCTGTTAAAATTCCAGGAAGGGTGGGTTCAATGAGTTGATGGCAAAGGACTTCCTTTCATTTCTCCTAGGAGC
Organism: Protopterus annectens; assembly: GCF_019279795.1. NCBI lineage: Eukaryota > Metazoa > Chordata > Ceratodontiformes > Protopteridae > Protopterus > Protopterus annectens. The sequence goes on from NC_056745.1 coordinate 1,059,053,204, forward strand.
AGTCCCTCTGAAATAGGCTTTCCCCTCCCCTGAAGCATGTTGCAGTGGTTTCTCTGGTTTCCAGCAGGTGAATTACAACAAATTGTATACTACTAAGTGTGCACAACCTTCCCCACTCCTTGGGGTCACTCCTGTCCCTCCCAGCTTCTCTCCTCCATTTCAGAGCCACTACTGAAATCCAGGTCAGTTCCCTATACATCAAAGAGTCAGACATGCAGACTTACATTTGATGATGTATATTTTATTAGTTGTCTGGATTCGTACTCCAGTTCTGACATGGCAGAGAATATGCGTATATGTCTATATTAGTAAATTATTACTTTCTCTGCCTTGAACCCACTGACTGCTGAGACAGGCTTTGGATCTCCCAAAATTCTGAAATAAATTACAGTAGAGAGTTGATTATCTGAACGTCGATTATCAGAAATGTCAATTATCAGAACCAGCCTTCCAAAATGCGAGTAGGAAAAAATCATAAAGTCTAAATATGGAAACATTATACGTATTTGCTTGAGCATGTTTTTTGAACTTGTAGCCAGCTTGTGTGTGAACAATATTCTTTATTGTTCATTGGAATCTCTGAATGGTTGTAAAGTGTATTCCTACATGCAGAAAAAACCAAGATTTTAGATGTTTTTTATCCGGTTCAATTATATGTTTGATTATCTGAACAATTTGATTATCCGAACTACCCTAGGTCCCAATTTGGATAATCGACTCTCTACTGTATATAAATAATCAAAAAATAAGTAAATAAATGACGTTTGTTCTATTTTGTATTACTGATTTAGCTTCATGTGCAATGACACTGAGTAGAAAATGCTGAAAAGAAATGGTAAATATTTGCAAACAAGTGTTCTTTCATAGCAGTGATGGTCTAACTTTTTTATTGAAAAACGTATCATCTTTTGACAGAAAAATGGATTGTCTAGTGCCAAAAAAATCAAAAGCTCTACTTAGCTGCCACATACTTGAATGCTGTTCTTTAAATTATGAATGATTTAGATTTTCCACTTGTAATGCTCTCTAACAGCAAGTTGATTTGTTTCTGTTATTACATAAAAATCACAATTCTGCTTTCAAAGAAAATCCTTATGCATTTAAAACTTAGTAACATCCATTTATTTTTAAAGACAAAAGGGCATACTGTCTTTTGTTGAAATCATAACAAGAAGATAAGATGCAAACTTTACAAACTGGGATAATATGTAGGCTACTGTAAGTAAATGAGCTTCAGAATTCTGAATTAGTTGCACTCAATTAAGTTGACTATTAAGCAGCACCAAGTAGAGAGAGTTACTGAGCGGTGGGTGATGTTTCATTTTACCAGAGAGGAGTTACAGTAATCACAGTGAGAAGGTACAAGCTCAGGCAACGTCATCAGAATGTCTTTGGGGGGGTGATGTACCCTGATAAAGGAAATGGCTGAATTAAGTGCCTCAACTGTGAAATGACTGAGACTGGAGTCAATAAACACCATGTATAAGTCATGATAACCTACCAGGTAAAAAAAGTGTGGTAGGTCAGGATCACAAAGTTACAGAATAATTCTTTGCTGGGATGGTGAACTACTGAGATAAATATGATACTGATGCTGTGGGGTTCAACTCATCTCAAGGGCTTGGAGGATGTAAAACTCATATGATAGCTCAAAGTAGTTTCCATGAAGCACCATTTTCTTGAGCTCCACTTCTATACAGTCAGGAAGAACCTAGTTGAGATCCCCAACCATACAGCAAAGCATCTGTTCTGACAAAGACTGTGGCCTGTTTGACTGCAGGAATTGCAACTCACAGTGAACCTTGCTCTGCACTACCTAGAGCTGTGGAACATGGTGAAATGTGTTGATGTGATTATGGCCATTTACACCTCATTGTTCCCATGAAATATCCTCATTGGTAAGCAGGTGAACAAGAATCGGAAAAAAACTAGCTGTCCTGAGGCTGAGGAGGTCCTTTCATAACCATGTTTATACCAACTTGTGAATTCTCGTTCAACCTGGCAAAACTATGAAAGACTGTGACCATTAGCGTGGACAGGAATAAATGACAATGAACCATACCTGGTTCTTTCCTCATAATGCATATAATTCATAATGGAAAAAAAAGATTTTCCCATTTTATGTTGATTCCTCTATCATGAAACCATAGAAAGGCTCACATGTGAGCCTATAAGGAAATCCCTTGATAACATTATCAGCATTCAGTCTTCAAACTAAGGGGACCATAGAAATTCCTGGGGACTACAGAACAACTAGTCTGTCTATTCTCATCTACAAAGATATGGAAAGACATCTTGGAAATTATCACTAATGACAGAGAAAACCTTCAGACACTATACTGAATCCAGTTTGGTTTCATCGAGGGCAGTTAATGCCTACTAAACCTGTTGGGCTTCATTGAGAAGGTTATCAGAGCAGTAGATGATGGTGAAATGGTGCATATTACCTACCTGGAACTGGCTAAGGCATTTGATACAGCACCTCACTCAGGCATTGTTAATACACTGAAAGAATTAGGCATAAACTCCTGTGTAATGTGCTGGCTAGACAGCTGGCACATGGATAAAAACCAAGGAGTTAGGATTGATGAGACAATCTCCACTAAAATGCCTATCACCAGCAGAGTCCCTCAGGGCTGCATGCTGGGTCTGCTCCTGCTTGGCATCTACTTCTCAGAAGTCAAATCCAAAGTCAGGGACCTCTGGCTGACCAAGTTTCCAGAGGACTGCAAATTTGGAGCAATCATTTATTCCCCTCAGGACACAGCTATCTTGCAGGAAGGTCTAACACATGAAAAATGACTGGTGCCAAAGCCGCAGCTTAAAGCTCAGTGCCAAGAAATTAATAAGATTACTTTTTTGGGAAGTTGGCCATCCCAGGAAACTACCTCCTGGATAAAACACCCTAAGATGTAGAGCCAGTAGACGGTGACTTGGGGATGCATGTAGACAGTAACTTGGCTTTCAACCAACAAGTGTCTAATATAGCAAGAAGCTCATTCTATGTCACTCAACTTAAAAGTAAGGGCTTGACCTTCAGGTCCAAGGAGGTCATTGGGCTACTTTATTCAGCCTTCATCAGATCCATCACTGAGTATAACACCTCCATCGTATGTACCTGACCAGGCATATGCAGGAACTGGAACATCCACATAGGTTCCTCACAAAAAGAAATCAGAGTGTAAGCAAAGGTCCTATGTAGATCATCTTAAAAGCCACGTGTCTGTGCTCTGTGTCCTACAGACTGTTGAGAAGTTGTCTGATTTACATACAAGGCATCTTTGGAACCCTGTGTTATAGACTTTTACCTATCTGCAAAATGAACAGCATCAGCATGACTAGATCCAAGGACTTAAACTTTGCTAATGATATAAATAGGGCATGTTGGAGGGACAGGTATGTATCTGAGAGATTCTCCAGTCTCTGGAACAGGCTTCCTGTCCCTGGACGGAGTAGTTAAATGAAACCCTTGCTACCATATACCCTCTTAAAATAATTTGTAAAGCACAATAACTTGTGGGAGACATTTAGCTTGTATGGCTAGGCTTATAAAAGGCTCTAGTGGTCATTAGCCTAATATACATCTATAAACCCATGAAACTATAAGACTCAAGATGGGACGGAATCCTTCCCTCCACTTTAGAACAAGGAACACTCAAGAGTAAAACTGACTGGAGAAATAGACTGTCCATACCCACTGAGGACTAGAGTCTGAACATCTTTCAGGAGCTTATCTGGATATGCCTTATCCCTCAGTGGATGTCCTTCATAAGAAGAATGTAATAGGCTTAAGATGCAGCCATCTGATGCCACTTTAAGTTCCCATTTTCTGTGATTATAGTTCTCCGTGGTAGGCATGCTGTGTAGTAGTCAGGACTTTCATGTATTCACTATGGGGCTAGCCTCCTGGGGAAGTCATGAGTCTATGTATGGATAAAGCATTGCTTGATGCTGGTAGTGATCATCATCCTACCAGGAGAAATGTTATTCTTGCATAGCTGAGATGGTATAACACAAAAGCAGAAAGATAAGGAGGCATCGGATCGACTCTCCTTCTTATCACCACTAGTTTCTAATTTTGAAGATTTTCATCTATATCTTGGGAAGACTGAGTTATCATCATCACCATCATCAACCCCTTTTTCCCTTTTTCTACATGGGGTCAGGGTATTGGATCAACTGTCTCCATCTCTCACAATTCAGTACCACTCTCCTGCCTCCTTTGATAGTCATACCTGGCTGTTGCAGATCATCTCTCACACTGTCCATCCATCTCTTTGCTGGGTGCCCTTGGTTCCTCTTACCTTCTTCTTACTGCCCCAAATATTCTTCACCAGATTGTCTTTTACTTTCTTGCATATGTGCCAGAAACACCGTAATCTGTTCTCTTTGACCTTTTATGCAAATTGAGCTATTTGGGCTTCTGCTCTGATGTGCTCCTTTCTTGGTCTGTTCCACAGGGTGCATCCTTTCACCTATCTCAGGCACTTCATTTCCATCATCTCTAGCTTTCTCAACTGCTCTGCCTTCACTGCCTAGGTTTCTACACAATACAGTAGTACTGGCTACACCTCTGTTTTGCACACCTTAACTTTCAGCTTCTTAGGCATTCTTCTGTCACACACTACCACTGACACTCTGCCAGTTAGCTGCAACCCCTTTAATTCTAGCTTTGACTTACGCATTCAGGCATCCCTTCTCATCAACCACCCCTCCTGGATACTTAAAGATGCTAACCTGTTCCACTAATCTTCCTTCTATTTCAGTTTTCAGTGTCTATTGATTTCCCTATTTGCCACCATTATAATTGTCTTATTTGTACTCAATTTTATCTGGTGCATTTGGGTTTGCTTTCCATTCATGTATCATCTGCTGAAATTCTTGTTCAGAGCCTGCATATAATGCTGCACCATCTGAATACAGCAGCTTTGTTGATTTGTCCCATCCAACCTGTTTGTTAATGTGGTACATAACAAGCATGAACAGTAGTGGTTTCAGAGTTGAACCATAACACATACCCACGTCCATGGGGGCTGTTATAAGCACACCATCAGCATAGTCAATTTACAGCAGTCTGTCTTAAAGTCTGATGTAGAAGCCATGTAAAGAGCCTTCTCCAGAGACTCCTTGATCTCATTATCAGTGATCAGTGCCAATTTTTTCAAAGTGGAATACACAAATGAAGACCAGCTGTGACAGATATTTAAGGGATCTAAGACCAAACTGTCATAGGAAAATGCACTGTTGCTCAGTTTGTCCAAACCTTTGACTCATTAGCGTTTTGCAAAGATGAAATATGTTATGCTGTCTTTGCTTTGTACTAGACTAGAGAGGGCAAAATAGGAATGCCCAAGATGCTTAGATTGGACAACATTCTATTGTGACAGAAGCCTGTAAAGGGAATTTTCCTTTGTAAGCAAAGAAGAGGAATCTCTATACTTCCATGATGCATAATTGCATCCTGCAGGTCAGGGTCTATAGGGAGGATGACACAAACTTCTTCATATCTTTTACAAAAAAAACTGGTTCAGATTTTGTTTTTTGGGGGAAGGTAGGGGGCCTGTGTGACTTTCCATAGGGCTGTTTATAACCCCAAGTGTCTCTTCAAAAGGTGGCCATCAGGAGGGAAGGTCTCATTATTCTTATCTAGTTTGTTTTTCTCAAAATACAGAGCAAAAGATTCCAAGAACCCCTTTTCCAGGTAGGCAGTAAGAGACCTTGAGATTCTCCACCTTCCCAGTTGCTGCAGAGCATGGCCAATGCTCCCAATATATGAACGAATCAGAAAATGTCAGACAGGAACTAGGTATTAGCATCCATGTTGGAACTTGCCAGAGGAAGAACTGCATCATGAGATACATGCGTAGAGTCTTGCATGCTTCTTAAGGCTGCTGTTAAACATCTCTGATAGAAGAAGTCACCAAATGTCAAACATTGCACAGACAATAAATGCCTAGGATGTCTGGCTAGGCCAGCTTGTCACTGCAGAGCCATAAAAGTCTCCCCAGTGTTGGCCTTTGATTTTTCCTCAAGTTGAGAGGGGGCAAGACATATAGAGTCCTCAAGTCTGACCTTAGTCTTCATGCATTCACTTGGTGAGGGCTCAATATTTCATTCCATATGAGCTAGCCAATTATGGTCTTGCTTAGGATATTCTGTGACTGGTATGACAGAACTGGCACCCTTGGCTATCACCTCCAGGGAGGAAAATGAAGTCACACCTCCTAGTTTATCTTGAACTCAATCACTTACATGCTTAAGGTCAATCTCTTTCTTCTTGAGTAAGAGTGGGATATATTTAAAGATACAGTGGCAAACTCTGTGATAGATAGAGGATGGCCTTGACAAAATCCTGAGCTCTGCATTCCTGACAGCCTCCTTTCTGTCTGAATCTGGTTTGAAGTCACATAAAAATTATTCTTAAGCAGTTCTGTTGCAGGCAACTTTTTCGTCCAGGGGACATCATCCTTAGGGCTCTCATGTTATTGTCGGAGCATTAGTGAAAGTTCTTTTTGTTCTTGCCTTATGCAGTGTGGACAAGAATAATAAATGTACTGGCCTGTGGACTGAATATTTCATGAAAATGTACAGGGATTCACTACTTCAAGCATTAAACAGAGGAGTTTTCCAAGGTGTAGACCTTATGGTCAAGCCCCAAACTGTGTGATGAACATAGAACTGGAAAGCATGCAATGAAATCTACCATCAGGGGGTATATGTATCTTAAAGCTTTGGAGCTGGATAACTCCATAAAATTCAGGAAAACTGTGTCATGGTGAAAACATCAAAAGATGAAATCTCAGCAATTCTAAATCACACATTTGATGACTGTGTATTCATGCAGTATCTCAAAAAAAGTAACATAAAAGCAATTCAGATTCTCAAAATGTAAAATTCATTATAAAAATGGTTCATTATGTCAAAACATAGTTCAGAAGTTAACCTTTGGAAGCTTAATGTTTTCTTGGGGGAGATAAAATCCTCCCCCCAATCAGGACCTGCACTAGCTTTACCCCTAAAACCTGTACAGTCAATTGCAAGTATGCCAAGCTGCACAAATAATGAGAGCCCCATCTCTGTTTGACACTAATCAACTCAAATGCCTTCATGTATTCACAAGTACATCACAGCAGGAATGCATGCATGACATGAGTTTTAGGTAAGGATACAAGAACATACAATAGGAGGAGAGTATGGGCTGCTTCATGTTTATAAATCATTTGCAAAAGAAAATACTATACTGGTTTTACAATGATTATTCAGTTGTGTTGCAGTCAAAATAACATTCTAACAAGTAAATGAATACAATGTTTATATAATTTTTTTCCAGATCAATTTCTGCAGCCCCTACCATCCACTGCCTGCTATGCCGTATCCCACTAATCTGTCTCTATCTTCATAACAAAGTGGCAATATGATAGGGGTGGCCTAGCACAGTGTGTTCTGAAAGTAGAGGAGGTCTTTCCGCTTTGGCTTAAATTTCTCCAGTTTTTCTTGCAGCAATGTCAATGCAATCTTTAAGTCTGTGCATGCACATACACACACCTTCTACTACACATGATCTGCCTGCACTTTGTTTACACTTTTGTTAAACTGAGCTTGTTCAACCAATTTCCACAAGGACTGCTCGGCAGCCATGGATTCCACTGTCTGTTCTTGTCAGACAAGATTGCATTTATGCTATTTTTTCCTGACATGTTCAGTCCTCCAGTGCTCTGACCTTCTACTTGAACCAATATCTCCTCGGTATGAGACTCTGAGTCAGAGCTTCATACCCCTGCACCAGAAATCAAGTATTATTCCTATGTTTTGTGTCTTAAATATGGCTGGGTTTAAAAATGAGTTTTTGGTTGTAGACTAACTTCCCCCAAAAGCAAAAAAAGTTTCATGAGAAGGTGTTAACATATAGTGCAACACATTTGAGGAGCAGACTGATAAGAAGCACGTACAGCAAAAAAGGCAAAGCAACTGAAATCTATATCTTTCTCTCTCTCTCCTCTCCTTTCTGTTCAGCACAGACAAGCACATGCATTGGCTATCTACCTCTTTACAAACCTAACTGCATCATTCTTTTCCACAGAGCTGCTTGTTTTCAACATGTACCAGTGATAGACCTGAAGACTCCATGTGTGCTGCTTTAGGGAATTATGCCAAAGCTTGTGCTGCTGCAGGAAGGCCTGTTGGTGATTGGAGAAACCGTATCTGTGGTAAGTAGGCTTAATAATCATTATAATAGCTTATCTTCAGTGATGTGGATTATTTGTTGAAATAACGCTATATTCAAAGGGGCCTCCACACCATTTGGCCTTGCTCTGCTCAAGTTCACATTGTTTCCCTAACCTCAATTCCCACCCACTCCTCCACATCTGGATTTAAACTCCCACAACTATAGCCAATCACAATATACATCTAGTATATAATTCTCAATGAATAGAAACTGCATAAAATATTTCACTCTCTCTACTGCTACTCTACCAAGCAAAGTAACTTATCCTTTCATACGCCACAAGCACTTTAATCCACTATATCCTACTAGTAGTTATATACTATATGTTTAATAATGGCATTACCTTGTGTTCTCTTAGTCACTGTTCTCTTATGTCTTAACTATCTCACCAACTATCAAACATTCCCAGTACAGAAATATATCTCACCCACTATGTGCATCGGCCCAGCAAATCCCTAGCCCACCTCTCCTTTACAACATCACTAAGCCTTTCTAACTCATCCACCACAGATCTGTTCAGCTATAAATATATAAAACTGAACTACCGGTTTGGTTATGCACTTTCCTATGCAAATGAACCACTCAATTAATCAGTGGAGGCATTCACCCAAACCATGACCCCCTCCATCAGCAACTCTTCCCTGAGCAACGACACCCTTTGCCCAAACTACAAACACACATTTATCCTTCAAGCATAACTTGCACTTATTACATATGACCCTGAGAAGCATGTATAATAACATCCATGATATCCATACCTACCTTGATGTTCACTCCCTGGACCTAATTCTTCTCCAGAAATCAAGCTGAAACTAGAAATACCTGATAATGATATCACACCTCCAGGATTTAATAGAATCCACATTGACAAGATAAAGAAGCAAGTAGGTGTTGAATTCTCTATAAAAACTCCCTAAACATAACCCTGCTTAAACAAGAGATCCCAACATTTAAAAATGCTGAGATCATTTTAGCAACACTAAAAATTAATAACAGAAAAACAATCTGTATCTCAGTTTTATATACATCCCACCAGGTAAATACATTGGTACTGCCAAAACTCTCCTTCATTAGATATCTCATCCTGTCCAGTAAGAGACCCTCTTCCTACGTGACTTAACAAAGAGGACAGCTCATAAATGGTACTACCCAGAATAATCCATTAATTTATATGGCTTTACTCAATTAATTTCATCCCTCACTAGAACAAACAAAAACTTCAGTAGCAGTCAACCTTAGACTGTATAGTCACTAATAAACTTGACAAACTAACTGCAGTTTGATTCCTACCAGACACCATAAGTGATCTGCAAACATACTGCATTAGAAGCTATAACATCCAGGACAAACAAAGTATATGCAACTAAATATGAAAGTCAAGACCACCGAAATAAAAATAAAAAGTAACTCATAAACCATAAATATATGAAATATACTAAAATATGCCTTTAGACTCTGCAGTCTCCCACTTCAGTGATATTTTCCTAAAAATCCGTAGACTTAGTCCCAGTCTGCAATAAAATAGTTAATCCAACCCTGCACTATGATTAAGTAAGGAAACAAAACAACTAATGTTTGAACATGACAAAGCATGGAAAGAAAGTTGTAAACATAAGTCTCACAACTCAATACAGTTATTTAGACACCTATGAAACCTTATTAAACTCCATATCAAATTAAATAAGCAACCCTACTATGACAACATTCAACACAAACATCAAAACAAAAAAAACTTACATTTTTCTGATAGTCACTAAATAGATTACTGCATCCCAGCCAGACTACTACCCCTTCCCCAACAACAAGTAATTTAATGCAGTCACTCTCCTCCTAGTTTAATAAATACTTTATGCAGACCATACTGTCCTTAGTAGTTAACATTGACACTACGGGTCTATATTATAAGATCAATGGTTGAAAATATCGAACAATATATAGTCGACACCATATGGTTGATGTCTTCAAATGTCGACCTTATAAAAAGACAAAAAAAAAAAAAAGTACCCTAACGGGTTTCCACCCACGTAGGGGCGGCACCCCCCACTCCCACTACTTAAATATACCAACTCCGAGACCACACTACATTGCAAAAAACGGAAATCTCCCCTTACGGAGATTTCCATTTACACGCTTGAGATTCTGAGCATTCGATATTCTTGTGTCGACAATGTCAGATTCAACATTGTCGGCTTTCGAGAATATAATATAGACCTGATTCTACTACTTCTAACTCTCTCTCATCAACAAATCCATATATCTCCATCACTTCCACTTCACTGCCATACCTACCTACTATACTATATCTACTATAAAAAATCTTCTACCTTAATAGAAACCCATTCCCTTGGCTGCTGACAAACTCCCATCAGAATATCTAAAAACTGCTGATGCCATTGCTTTCCCAGTCTTTATATTGGTAAATAGGTCCATATTTGAACAGTATGCTCTGGCAACATGGAAACATTTGTATATTATTCCATTACACAAAGTTGGTACATCAACTGACTTTAACAATTATAGACCCATAGCTATCCTGTCCCCACTTTCAAAAATCCTTGAAAAGTGTAGTCACACACAAATCATACCCTATCTCAGTTCCAATAAGCTACTTTTCAGATCCCATCACAGTATAACCACTGCACTATTGCATTTTACTAGTACAATAAAACAACTTAAAATAATGGCAAATTTGTTTTAAGGCTTATCTAAAGCATTTGAACAGTACCACGTCAGCATTTACTCTTTGAATGTGCTTCCATGGGACTTTCTGAATATTACCTTACATGGTTCCTTAGCTATCTGTCTAAAAGGAAGCAAGCAGTCAAATGGCACAAGGATTATTCATCATTCTAAACTGATACCATATCAGTTCTATAAGGCTCAATTTTTAGACCGCTCCCCTTTAACATTTTCATAAATAAACTGCACACTGCCACATAACAAGCAAGCATTGTCCAATATATTGATGATTAATCATTAATATGTGCAGCTCCAGCTCTCTCCAATCTCCACGAATTAAACCAAATTTCTTTTACCTCTATAGAAATCTGGCTAAAAAACTCACGCCTGCTCCTTAACCCTAATAAAACAAAATTAATACTCTTTACCACAAAACAATATAACAACCAAATGTAATTTTTCCTATTTACATTAACTAATAACAATAACATTGACATTGTTACACATACTAAACTCGTAGGAGCTGTCATTGATGAAAACCTGAAATATGGCTGCAGTATCTTTCTAACCATAAAAAGACCAATCAGAAACTGAGCTCTCTCTACGGAGCTAAACAATATCTCACAGACACAGTACAGCAAATATTAGCCTTAACCTTCTTCATGTCCAAATAACCATCAGAGAAGTCCAGTACAATATATTAGCTAGCTACAGAACTCCCTGTATAACTTAAAAAGTTACAACACCTGTCTAAAGAAAGTTGAATCACTCTGTATTAAACCCAATGCCATTTCCCTAGGTGATCTAAACTATCCAACTATAGACTGGGAAAACTACACCACCACAAGTGCACAACCACAGACATTCCTGAACATTGTCAATGCAAACTTCCTCGAACAATTAGTCAGAAGGGGTAATAACATCTTGGTTTTTGTTCTTACTAATATGAGGCCGTCTTGCACAATTCCTTGCATATTTTCATTACTTGTTTGGTCTGACTTTAAAGCAGTCTGCTTTGAAATTACTGAAGCCAGAGATCTCTTCCACCAAATGTACCTTTAGAAATTTCTTTAAGTCAATCTACCTACTCCTAAATGAGACATTGGCAAGCTTCAAATCCTTACCAAACCCAGTTAACTCCACCAAATAAGTGGAAACGTATACCACCACATTATACCAGCATGTAAAAAACTGTAGAGATTCAGCTGCACCCCACAGGAATAATAGAGGGCAAACCATAAAAAACAATCACACATAGTGGAACCATAAGATCACAAGCTTTAAAATAAAAGGAAAAGAATTTTGACCAAAAGTAAGAATAATAATATACAGAATGTTAGAATCCTTATCACTGAAATAAACAACTCAAGAGTTTAATAAAATCCAACAAAGCTGAGTTTGAGGATAAAATAGCTACCAAAGCCAAAGACAATCACAAGGCCTTTTTTAGTTATGTTTGTAATCTCAAAAGCATAAAATAGCAATGCAAATTGTGATTGACGTTACCTACTCTGAGGCTGAAGATATTGTTTTTCTACTGGTTGAAACATTTAGCTCTAGCTTTACACCTCTTTCCCCTCCTTGTAATGGCTATGACCTAACACTGCTGGGGGTTAGTGTATATATCAAGTTGGCATACCCAAAGATCCAGGAGACGTTTCTCCAGACCTGCTGTGAGAGGTCTTGGAGAGGATATGTTTAGGGCTGCAATATGGAATGTGGGTGGGTTTACTAGTCCACTAAAAACACTTATTACCTAATTTAATAAGTGAGAGAGAGCATTGTTATAGTTTGTTTACAAGATCTTATGTTAAATAACAGTGCTGGCAAGGATGCAAAAGGCAGGGTGTAGTCAAACAGTTATAGATATTTTTAGGAAAGAAAGAAGAGAGTAAAGATTTACGTGTAAAACAGTTCAGTATAGAATTGGGAGTGTTAAGGGTTGGAGAGGAGAAAAGGTGGCATGTTAATGTTTAAATTAAATTTAATTAACTGAAAGGGATGGTAATAATTTCTTATTTTTAGACTACAGTGATGATGAATGCCTGAAGGCTGTAGAGAAGTTGAGGATAGGAAAATATAGACTAGTGTGTGGACGAGAGAGATTTAAGTGTAGCATTACCTCTGGACTTGAACAGGTTATTTAGAAAGGTGAAATTTTATGCTTAAAATCAGAAAATATTTAAGAAGAGTATGTGATGGTTAAGAAGATGTGAGGTGTTTCGGGTTCCTATGAGTACAACAAAAATGCATTATGTCAAATGTGTTTTCGTCGACACATGTAGAGTGAACAGGCAGAACAGCGAAGCATCTGTTCAGCGAATTCTTTCCCTGGGAAAGAAGTCGCTTGACCACTTTGTTGTTTTGTCATGTTCTGAAGTGTAGTGTTGTCCCTTGTCCGGTATAGCTCCCGAGCATGATTGTGCAACAGTTACTGACCTTAGGGTTAGGGTACGGGTTAAGGTAAGTACATATGTATGAAAGTGTTTACTGTTTTATATTTTGTGTTAGATGTATGGTTGAGTTACGTATGTATGTGTTTTCAGTTGTTTACTTTTGTTTTGGGGGGGTAGAATTAGGGTTAAGGTAAGTGTGTATGTGTTTGGAGCTGTTTATATAAATGTGCGAGAGGTACTGACCTTAGGGTTAGGGTGCAGGTTAAGGTAAGTGCATATGGTATAAAATGTTTACTGTTTTTTTTTTCGTTAAATGTATGGTTGAGTTATGTGCATATGTGTATTTAGTTGTTTACTGTTTTTTTTGGGAGGTATAATTAGGATTGAGTATGTGTGTATGTGTTTGGAAGTGTGTAATGTTCTTTTTTTGCAGGGGTTGGAACAGCGATTTCTTTCCCTAGGAAAGAAATCGCTGTTCTGTGGATTTGACATTTTTAGCTTTCACTGAAAATGTGTTGATGTAGCATCATTCGCTGTTTTAAGCATTGATGTTGCAATATAGACCCAGTTGTTTCATATTCAGCAGGAATGAAAGTAATCAGGCAAATAGGCTAGACATAATGTTATTAGACAAAGAGACAGGATGGATGTAAAAGTGAATACGCATTCTAGGCAGAGGTTTATTGAATCATGTGATAATTATCATGGAATGGAAATTGGAAGAGAGGAAGTAAAAGCTTGAATATTTAACCTAGGTAAGTGGGATATGTCAGAGCAAATGAAATAGCTACAAGTGTTGCTGAATGAAGTGATAAGTAAGAATAGGCATAGGGAGAATAAGGCTAGAATAAGGGAGAGGTAAGGGGTGAAAGAAGGAAAGAGGTGGTGGAGATAACAGGTTAAAGGGGAAGTGTATTGGAATAGAGTGCAGTAAGTAGGATTTATAAAAGAAAGATCGCCCATGGACCAATCAATATAATTACTAGTCTTTCTGAGATAGGGGAATTGAGCCTACCTGCTCACCTTACTAATACATTCTAGCCCTATGCTTGACCCTCCCCTACCTGCAACTGTAACACTACACCTTACCTTACAAAACCCCTTTCTGTAACACTATCAGTATGCAATTATGCAATACACTGATGAATACCATATACATTGTCACATATGCACAGCACTAAATCTCCTTACTTATCTCTATCTCTAGCCCTAACCCACAAGCACCCACACATATGCTACTGTGCTGTAATACCAAAACATGTGTAGTAGATAAAAGTTTTGGAATTGTAATAACAAATCAATATTTACATTTCAAAAGTCATCTTCCTCCTTTAAACAGTTCCACCACTCAAAGAGTAGTACAGTTGAAAGACATCACATTCCCCAAAAGTAATATACTTGGAAATCCTTCAACAAAATGAACACTTGATTAAACAATGTGGAGCTTTCCCAAACATACGGACACATTTACCTTATGTTATGATTAGTACTTACTCTTTCATTTATGACCCATACTGAGAATAATCTGATTATAATTCTCTGGAACTTAATTATTACTTTAAATGAGTAAATGAGGCCAGAAGGGCTATAAATATTAGGTTTCCCATTATGACTACATCCTCGCTTTTTGTTGCACTCATTTTATCTTCTAATGCTTCTATTTTACAAAGTATAGTATATGGACTATCATTTTACTTCTTTCTGAAGTTGAGTGAGCATGATTGAAAAGCAAACTAGATATATTTCTCTTTATTTCATGAAAAATTAGATCTATCCAAGCATAGATTTCGATCTTATTATAGTAGTAGCCTTATTTAGTTTGTATGTGATCAACTAATGATTCCAGAACTATAGTTGTAGTTCATTTTGGTCAACCGGGATCTTATGCTGGCATTTGACTCTCTGGATCAGAGGTCCATGACTGAACAGTTTTAGCACATACTATAGTTTTTGTACAATTAATTTGTTTACTGCTTTTTGTGCTACTTGTAGAGGGATTTACCTTGCTTATGTTTTTATCTACCCTCTAGAATGTAGGATGCCACAAGGATCAGTACTGGTACCTTTATTATTCACTGTTTTACTCCCCTTCCCCTAGCTGAGATTCTAAAAGTTAAAGATATTTCTTATCAAACTAATAGTGATGATTTTCAGCTTTATCACTTCTTTGATCAAAACTGAAGGTCAGATTGTATTCTAGTAGAAAGATATTTGGAAATGATTTTCATTTTGTTATCTGAGAACTGTTTGAAACTTGACCTGGCCAAAGCTGAGGCGATACTGAGTCATGTTACCACATATCTTCATAAATTTTATTTATAAAGAAAATTGGATGGAATCAGTGTCACATGTCTGTGATCTTAGCATTGTTCTTGGTGATAGGCTGATTATGAGGAGCCATGTCTCAGCTGTCAAAAGGATTCCATACTTTCATCGAGAGATTAGTAAAATGCCGTCTAGCTAGAGGTCTCAGATGGTGATTTGGCATATCTTGAAAATAGTGTAGAATTCCATTGCATGAATTTTAGTAGACTGCTGTCATAGATGCCGTGTTACCCATGTGTGGAATTTGCACCTGTTGTGTCAGGACCAGATCGACATAGAGAGCTCTATATGATCTTGATCCAGGTTACTTGAAAAATTACATTGTGTCGTATATTTTGGTTAGGTTGACTGTTGTTCAAAGTAATGCATTTTAATAGGTTGATTGGTAAGTACTTGGCTATATGCCCTTGCAGGCCATTTTAAACCAAACCAGTTTCTCTTTCTGTGCTCAAATTAACCTACCAATTTGGCTAGAGATTGGTCTAACCCACCCTATAGTTGATAATTATATATTACTCCTAATAAGAATAACTGGGATCATATTATAGACAATTTGATGAGACCCATGCATGGGATAAATTTCTTAGGTGATGTCTCTGTCCATTAGTAATACATGGGCAATCCTGTATAAACTTTCTATTTCCCATCCATAAATCCAGGTTTTGCACTTGAATATGGACAGGGATGAACTTTGTTTTATGTGGATGGGACTCTGTTCCAGAGCAGTGCTATTCTCTGTGAGATGTAACTGTCCCTTCAAACCTTTCTGTTTATCTTGCAGAAGAGGTTTAGATCTCTAGACCAAGTATTTCTGATGCCATCTGAATTTCTGATGTGCAGTAAATCCAATCAGTATTGAGTAAGCAGATGCCTTGTATGCCTGCAGAGCCAGATCAGCACTTGGTGGCCTAGGAAGTTGCCTGAGGCCCATGTTAGCTTGAGAGACTGATAAAAAAATAAAACTGTCTGCAAATAAAAAGTCTGAAGATGTCCGTAGCAAAAAAAAAAAAAAAAAAAAATGGAGGGCTTTAGGACCTGATGGGAGAATTCTGTAAAAAAATGCAGCGAGCCCCAGACATTAGGATAATGTCCTAATGTAAATATTACATGTAGGCCCACTGTAGGAGATTTGATAGAGGACTACAGTGTGGAAAATTTTATGTCAATCCAGCACAGAGAAGGACTGAAGCTGCCAAAACAGAGAGAGTATGTGTACAGAGCACAGTAGGGATTTAATGATCAGTATGTGTGTGTGTGAAATGCCCCAGTTAGGCTAGTTGTCTTATTCAATGTCAGTGGTGTAATAGGTAGAATACTTGTTTTTGGTGCAAAAAGCTGTGGGTTCTCTTCCCCTACCATGCCAGGTAGATCAATAGCAGACACTACTGTGCAGCATGGGGGGGGGTACTCCTGAGAGTGTCTTCCTTTGGATGAGATGTGCACTTTGAACCTGATGTCTGCTTGTTAGCCATTCCCTATTTCATATCACCAATTATTTTTTTTAAGTAACACAGGCTATTTTATTCTTCAAAGGCAGCAGACACTGAATTTGTATATGAAGCATTCAAACACAAAGTTAGTTATAGATCTCTTTAATGTGGAATTATTTCAATGACTTTTTACTTCTGCAGAGATTGTGCATATTAACTTTTATTGGTGGATTATAATGACAGTAGGATGAGTGACCTTTTAAAGTTGAAATGTTCTGAAATTGGTAGCCTTGTCATTAGATGTTCATATGTTTTGTTTCACAGCTTACTGGAAAATGTTCAAAACTACAAATTTAAAATACACTGTAACAAGGGGTGCTGTATTAAACCAAATATATAATTTAATACTATCAGAAGGTGTATCAAAGAACGCATGCATTTATGCATGGTCTCAAAATGCGTGTAGAGGGTCCATCATTTGAAAACAGCCCAAAAATACATTTAATCTTCTGCTGATCAGATGCATTTCTATGAATGCGGGTTTCAATGCAGTTTTAATGAATGTGAGTTTCAAGGGCAGAGAAGATTACTGTTGTTCATGTTAAGCATGTATTTTTTAAAATACTACATTGTTTTGTTTAGTAAATAGTTATCAATGTTTGTGCTAGAAAATTTGAAATAAAAAATTTAAATTAAATTCAAATATCGGTAATCATTGTAGCAGTAAAGAAGAAATAGTATGTACACTGACAGGCTTGAACAGTAATTTATGGACTCTGGTGAGAGAAAGATGTAAGTAATATGGCACAAGAATGACTGCTGAGTGGGGATGCCATAGGGCAGTGGGGATGTTGGAGGCCCTGATCCATTACCCTGCCTAGGGCTCCATTTGACCATGATCTGGCTGTGTATGCCAGACACAGGCCAATTTTTAGCAATCTATAGGATACTGAGGATAGTGACAGGACTTTTAGTCTGTCCAAGAAGGACATTTTTTTTAGGTCTATTATCTTTTTAGTAAGGTATCACTGCAGGTGTTCTAGTTGTTTCATGTGTCTGAACAGAAACATGACAAAGGGGGCATTATATTCAATAATTCACCTAATGAGGGCTGAGTAAAACAGAGCAATGACATCCCCAGATCTAGATACAATCCTTTTGTTAATAAATTGAGCAATATAGAAGGACCTTCTTGTAACAATGGACAAATGTTGGTCAAAAGTTAGGTGATGTACACATACGTTCTCAGATCCTGAATTATTTGGTCATTTCTAAGGGGAATAGTGTTAATGTCATAGTTTAATAATGCATTTTTTGGCATTTAGTTTCAGTCCATGATTTTGGCACTAGTTATTTATTTGGGACAAACCTTACTGAAGGATAAATAAATCATTTGGAGATTCAGTGACTGCTCATAGCTTGCAGTCATCTTCAAACTTAGTCAGCCAGAGCCCTTTGGTATTGGCTTTTACTTCAGAAATGTACATGCTAAACAGGAGTGGTTCCAACACAGAACACTGGGGGACTGCATTGGTGAGTGGTCTGTTTGTGTAGGTGACTTCTGTTTTGATTTTCTGCATCTTATCTGTGAACCATCTGGTAATCCATTTAGTGACACAGGGGTTTATTCCCAGTTTATTTAGCTTTTCTACTATGCCTGAGTGGGGAATTGTGTGAACAATTTTTGGCCATGTTGAGGTATTTGGTGTGTACCATTTTGCATTCATCTGTTCAAAAAATTCATCGGGTTGAGTAAGCATGACCTACCCCAGATAAGTCCAAACTGAGATTGGTCCAGTGTTTTAGGATTCCCTATAACCTGATTGATTAGTCCCATGATAAGTCTTTGAATGCCTTTGCATATGAGGCTGGTGAGATTTATGGGTCTATAATTGCCTAGGTATGTGGAAGGTCGTCCCTTATGCTGGGGTATGACTGTAGCTGTTTTCCATTTGCTTGATATAAATCCTTTATGGAGGCTGACACTGAACAGTGTTGTTAGGGGTGCAGCTAAATTGTACTTCGTGCTATTTAAGATGCATCCAGAGATATTGTCAGAACCCACTGATGCATATTTTTATCTTTTGATAGCACTTTTAGGACTTGGTCATGTGTAATAGCTGGAAGTGAGGCACTTTCAAGTATATCTTGACGGTTAAGATGAGTAAAGTAAGAGCTAAATTTATCAGTTATTAGGTTAGCTGTCTCTTCAGCCTCAATGTAGGTGATGTTCACAGTCAGCCCATAGCATTGCCACGTTATGCTTTTGAGATTATGAACATAACTAAAAAAATGCCTTGCAATTGTCTTTAGTTTGGGTAGCTATTTTAGCCTCACACTTGGCTTTGGTGGATTTTATTAAGCTCCTAACTTATTTATTTATTTCACTGACAAGAGCTTTAACATTCTGGGAATTACTCTTCTTACCTTTAATCAATTTATTATTATAAAGCTTGTTCATATTACGCTTCCACCATATGAGTTTGTTTCTGGGCTTTGGCCTGCACTTGTTCCTGTGGGGTACAGCTGCAGCAATGTAACTGTTTATATTCGGGGATATTGTAGTTGTGTACATTTCTGCTAGAAACCTAAATAACTAGAGAAACCATATTTACAGAAGCTTATACTTTTAAGGCCTGCCTCCTTCGGCCAAGGAGATTTTAAAATGGTCTATCTTTAGTTATCGCATGCAAATCTTTCAGTTAAATAGTACTTTCTTAATGAGATTAACTATCAAAAAAAGTCAAGAATGAGTCAAATTTTAGTAGTTTTTACACAGAACTTGTCAAACCTCAGACAAACTCATAGAAGGGTAAGTGCCCATAGAGAAAACTGATATTGAGTGTTCTCTATTACCATATTGTAAAGGACAGCTTAAGCTTTTCCCTGCTTGGGTACAATATTGCAAAATTCCAGTGTAAATATTGGCTCTGCATAATTTAACAACTCTTGTAAATATATTCTGATTAACTTTTCAGCTTCATCACAACTCTTTTAAGTCTGACTCTGTATAAGCTTATAATTCTTGTTAAACAGTAAGCATGCACTCATAAAATGTGAAGTTTTATTGTTAATGCTAATGGTTTGCTGTCATGAAATTTCATCATGAGCTTATGAAACTAATGTATTCAGAATGTAATTTCAGAAATTTGTGTCATTGTGCATTATTGTATATATCATAGTTGAAAATAATCGCCTGACTGACTCACCTTCCAAGTTAACAAACAAATATGAATGTATAGCTATGTTTTCTGCATGTATTCACATATGCTACTGAAGTAAACCAAGATCTCAAACTGTGCTTTCTATATTAACAGAGGTGAAATGTGAAAAGGGTATGGTCTTCAGCTACAACAATACAGGATGTTACCAAACGTGCCAGACATTGCAATCTGGCATATTCTGTGCTAACTGCAGTGATCTTGTAGAAGGCTGTGCCTGTCCTCAAGGAACATTTTTGAATGCTTCAGGATTCTGTGTTGCAAAGGAGGAGTGTGAGTGCTACTCATCATCTGAGATCATACACCCAGGCCAGTCATATACTTCAAATGGCAAAACTTGGTAGGTGGTCAAATTCTGCAAAAGTTATCTATAGCATGATCTGATTTATTTAGTGATGAACAGAATACCTTTCAATAGGAATAATACATTATGTATTAGCCGAAATAGTTTCTTACAGCAATCCTCTTTAATGTTACTGTTAACTATTACAAGTGACTCTGATCTAAATGGAATAGTTGCTAAATTCAGTGTAGTCCAAATGGAGTAGTAGGTTTTTAATAAGGATGTTCATGTCTTGTTTCAAAACTTCAACAGTGCAGTCTTTAAAGCCGTTGTTTTCTCTTTAAACATGATTTGGTGAGCTGCTCTGGCTGACTGTTGATAGAACACTTGATCAATTCACTCTTTATGAATTTGACTTAGCAGATAACTAAGTGCTCCATTTACATTCATGACCAGCTTCCAAATGACTGCATGCACAATGTCAGAGAGCTACATTGTGGAATCTGTAGCTTTTGACTGCATGCACAATGTCAGAAAGCTACAGATTATACAGAAAGAGAAAAATATAGATTCCACTTGACTAATCAGTCATAAACATTTGTTTACTTTTATATTAAATTTTAATCAGACTGAACAATTTATGCTTCTCCAATCCAGAATTATAATCTTAAATCTACTTCAAACATTCTCACATTTTTCTTTTGTTAGGCACTGCTATCTCCTCAGAAAGGTGTAATCTTGTTAAGATTTCCATCCGGCATAATCTGAATGTGTCCTTTTACTTTAACGTACATATTTTTAAGGAATATACTGTCTTGGATTCTGAATATTTCTTTAAGCTACTTAATTGTTTATTTCATATCTTACTTTTGTTTCCTTTTTCAAAATATACATGCCAGGTTATTACAGTCTTTCATTGGGTCTATATTATAACATTGAAGTTCTCTAACATCGAATGTTATAATATCGAACCTGTAATGTTGAACGCTGAAAACAGTGAAGGTGCAGGACATCGAATTCTTTCCCAGGGAAAGAATTCGACGGGCCATTGCTGCGGCTTTGCTGTTTTCAGTGTTTGATATGTTGGAGCATTACGGGTCAGGTTCGGGTAAGTGTGCAAGTGTGTGTAGGTTAGGGGGGCGGATTAGGTGACTTACGGTTAGGGAATGGGCCAGGTAAGTGTGCGGTTGTGTGGATGTTAGTGTTAGGGCGCGGGTTCAGGTAAATGTGCGATTGTGTGTAGGTTAGGGTTAGAGGGCGGGTTAGGTGAGTTAGGGTTAGGGCACATGTCAGGTAAGTGTGTGATTGTGTGTAGGTTAGGGTTGGGGCAGGTTAGGGCACGGGTGAGGTGAGTGTGCGATAGTGACGGACCTTAGGGTTAGGGTTGGGTTAAGGTAAGTTGATAGCTAGTACTGTATGTAAAGTTTAGTTTAGGTGTAGGATTTTAAGTGTATGTGTATGTGTATGGATAGCTGTTTTTGTGTGTGTTTGTGCTGTGTGTATGCTTCTCGGAATAGCAAATTTTTTCCCTGAGAAAAATTTCGCTATTCTGACTGTTCAATGTTTTCAAACTTCGGTGTTTAGGGTTCGATATAATAACATTCAATGTTAGAGAACTTCGATGTTATGATATAGACCCCTTTCATTATATCACTTCTGAAACAGAACATGAAATTTTATTCTATATGGTTTCCATTGTTCTGACCCCTTTCTATTCTATATACAAGAAAAGCTGATGTTCCCAAACTTGCAAACAGTACAGTATAGTAAATAATTACATGTTCTCTACTCATGATGCCTGTCCTAGGATATGCAACCACCCTTCCTGGCTTCTATTTTATTTTGTCTCATTGACTGCTTATCACATTATTATCTGATGCTTGATGTAGTTCCTTTAACTTATCATTTAGTTTTTTGTGCATTTTATTACTCTGTGTAGAAATGTTGAATACATACTACAGCACTTACCCTATCTGTATTTTTTTTTAATTAACATTATTTTTGTTTCCCTAGTGTCTGCAGTGGAGGGCAATTTTATTGCAACGAGTCATCAGGTGTTAATGGTAAGCAGAGCCACAAAATACTAATGCAATGTATGTGACACTGGGAACATTTTTTTGCATGACTATATGTTTTATATTTTGGTTACAGAAACATGTCCTATTGGTTCAAACTATACGGATTGTGCAAACTCGGTGTTAATCACAGCAAGAGCATGTTCAAACTGGAATATAGCAACTTATCAGGTATCAGAGATTAATTCAATAAGAAAAACGCGTTGCGATAATGTAAATGCATTCCATTATTTAATGTTTATTTGGCTATCACAGGCAGATTCATGAAGATAATTGTTCCCCAAGCCCAGTGCTGTGGAGCCAAGCAAAATATGGCTTTTACAACATCCAAAAACAAACCTCTGCCCTTGAGATAAAACCACAGCTCAGAGCCGATAGTCAACACCACGATAGTTGGATAGCACAGTAAATTGAATATAATATTTATTTATTACATAACAGACATATACAAAGAAGGTTAAATTGACTTACTGTGAGCCACTGTCAAGAACATATGATGTTATGTACTGATGTCACTTTGGAATTATATAGCTATTTGATGCGTGCATTTACTAACTGTTAAATATATATGAAACCTGCAATTTGTAAATGTATAGTTTGCTAACTCTCTTTATTTTTACTGTTTTTTTTTTTGAAGACATGTGTACCTGGATGCTACTGTGTAGATCCCTTAGTTAGTTACAAAGATACATGTGTTGATGTTCAGGATTGCCCTTGCACACATGGTGGAGTTGAATATTTCACAGGAACTAAAATTAATGTCCAGTGCAATACATGGTAAGTATGTCTTATACCATCGCATGTCATGTGTGGTCTTTTCATTTTTGGGAAATAGAATAATGCATTTTTATTTTGTATGTATAATACATTTTGATTTACCACAGCCTTGTTAGGGCATAATAGTCTCATGCCCCTATTTTCACTGTAACCCAAACCCCATTTTATGTGATATGCCTATAACCATCTAATGAATAAATAAATCCTAGGTCTATGTAGTAGATTCATTTCAAACCTTTTTCTTTTACAAATTAACCGGTATATCAATTAGACAAAGTCTGAAAGAGGTGGAACATTGCAATAATATCCTGGTGTGGTGTAGAATCTGTACATTTGTTGTGAAATAGTGTTGGAGTGGTTAGGGATAGTGACCTGTGCCATGAAAGAGTTGGAAACACACAGGTTTTGCCTAGGTGATAAGAAGATTAGAATTTCCATGGTTCACATGCTGATTTAGGAAGACCGATACATGCAGGAAAGTACAACTGATGTCTGCAAAAAAGGCAGCAATGATTAATCATTGAGAAATAGGTAATGAATCACCATGACCATTTTCATTTAAGACATCCTGGGTTAAATGTGTACATAATAAACAATGATTTAAGATAACAGCTATTCACAGGTACAATTAGCATGCAGGAGCAGGTGATACCTTCCCACAACAAGCTGAACAGGCACCAAGATGTAGAGCTAGTGTGATACATGGAAATGAGTAAACATACTACCTTATAAAGTGTGGAATAATGCGGACAGGTAGCATTGTACAGAATGGGGAAACACACATTGGTACTACATCGGAATTTAATGGTCTAAATCATATAACAAGAAATGCTGGCTGGAGTCCAGTGACAAATAAACACAATGCAACAGGTCCCACAGATTCATGGTGATGAGATTGCAGTTCACAAAGCAAACATGAGATATCAACTGCACACATGTAGGTGAAGTCTTGTGACATATATTTCAGGAATGTTGAGATGAGTACCTATTGCAAAGTACTGGGGAGCAGCAGTCACAACTCAGCTGTATCTCTTCCCAGAGCAGCAATCACAAATCATGGCACAATGACTATCTAGCACACAGCGTGTCCATAGATTCCAGTTGCAGCAAGCATATTACAAACCACAACAAAATAGCCCACAATGTACAAACCTCATGTGGTTCTCAGATCATCAGGAACTCAAAAAGAGTTCAGACTGTAAATATGTGGCAGTATGTATCAAGAAAAAGAAGCTGCAGTCTGTTAATAATGCTCTAAACAAAGATGAGCAGAGACTACAATGCATAATTAATAAAACTCAAACCCATATCTGTGACTCTGTGAAGCTAGCCATTCACAATTCTGGCAAGGCCTTCCAAGTCACTATTGCATAATCTTCCTGTAATACAGCTACAGTAATGATGCTTGACACATAGTGGCTATAGCATAGAAAAAATGCCATTTAGTGGCTACTACCTGAGGATAGATTACCAGTTTAGAAAGGATGTCCCCCTACTAAACAGATGTCAATAATCAGCAATGATTATTGTGTACTATATCACAGTGTCAGTGTTAACTTGCTGCAGATAATAATAACCTCAATGTGATATTGCCATTCAGCCGTATTAACCATCACCTTTCTACATATAACATGATAGGATGGTGGTAGGTCATATCTTCAACACGTATTATATAATGCGCAGTAAGTTTCAGTATGATGAGCAATGTATACCATGGAATTACTACTGAACTAATCCCACAATAAACATCTTATAAAATTTAGAGTGTGAAACTGGGATGTGCTTAAGTCCATTAATAACTAATTCCTCCAGAAGAAGATACGGACTCTAAATTTGAAAGCTTGTGCGCAGGCCAGGTTTTTATACCATGTGTAAATGCACAGAATGTGAAAGTGGGCAGAAATTAGGGATGCCCTTGGGGCACATTAAAGTAATTTGTGTTAGAGCTGAGTATCAGAGCAGGTGGCAAGGGCACACATATAAGCAGTTGAAATTTTAACTGCAGTAAAACTAATAATCAGTGTCTCATATATTCTGATAGAAATACTTCAAACCGTATAACATATTTGTAACTACTGCAAGAGGGTAAAGTTTCAGACTAAATCATTAAAGGTTTCTTTAAAGGTAGGGATTGTGCCCTTGCATTCTTGACATGGGGGCTGTATGCACACTCTCCCAATAACTGAACATACTAACATTAAGGTCATACTACATCATTGTAAAGGGAAAACTTGGTTCTCCGTTAGACAAAAACTTAAATAAAATAACTAGGAAATACTTTTATTGTGCTACTTATTCATAAGAGAAACTCATTCGTATTTTGTTATTGTGTTAGTGATTACTGTGCCTTTAAGCCATAAAATAATTTAGGAGTCAGGCTGTGGACGAGTTAGATGCCCTTTCAATAATTATATGTCAAAGAGGCTTCGATTTCAATTTTAACTATCATTGCGGGTTCCAGTATAGAACTTTCTATAGAATGCCTGGAGGAAATGGAGAACAAAGAATGTGCCCTCAGTTTAGAAGAAAATAATCTAAGAGAAGATTTAATAGAGATGGATAGATATATTAAGATCAATGAAAGAAATAGATTGCCTTTTATTGACCTTCTGGTCAATAAAATCCAGAAAGTTAAAAGTTTGATAAAACAAATGAGTGCAGTAATTAGGACTGTCCATAGAGATTCATTCAATATAGCAGAAGTAAATAGAATACATTACTGTGCAGCCAAATTAATAACAGATAAAGTCCTACCACAAGAACACAGGGTAGTAAGCAAAAGGATGGGAAGAAATCGAATGGTATCATGGAAGTATTGAATAGAGAAAACTATAAAGCAATTAGGAAAAGAAATGTCACTGTTAGAAGAGTATAGAAGATGGAACAGAGAACAAAAATACTCAGAAATATGGATGTGATAAAAGCATTGCAGCGTATTATCATAGATCAGGATTTATCTCGCAAATATGGATCAACTTATCCACACCTGCACCAGGGCAACAATATCCTAGACCTAGTCATTACCAACATGAGTGGCCGGTGTTCCACACCTAAAATCAACTCCTCATTGGTCAGATCCGACCATAAGCTAATCTTCCTAGATATCTGCTTCCCACCCCCACCCACCATTAAGTAAACCACGGTAAAAAATTTCTCTAAAGCCAACTTCATGCTTCTTAAGACAGAAGTGGTGAACTTCATGTCACCCATGCAAATGGACAATACAGTTATGACTGCTGAATCCTACACAAATGCACTCTATAAGCATTTATCGTGCTATCCCAAACAGAACCAAGATGCTACCCTCCAAAAAAAGCAGCCAATGTGGTGGTCCCCTGCTATAAACAAACTCTACAACAGAAGAAAGAAACTGTTGCAAAAGAGTAAAATCCCAAGAGTGGAGGAGCTCCCTGGTCAGCCTCAGTAAGAAGCTGAGATCCTTTGTAAGATCCTACAAAGCTAGCTACGAAAATAAAATAATCACTGATTCTAAGGGCAACCACAAAGCATTCTATAGCTATGTCAAGAATCTCAATGGCAACACCCAGATCTGCTCTGAGTTACAGCACAATGGCAGGAAAATTACAGAACCAACTGATATTGCCAACATACTGGCAGATAGGTTCAGTGCTAACTTTACCCCACTCTCACCCCCTAAAAGGCCCATATCTATATAGGAAGAATGCAGAGTCCCTGTAATAACATCTATGCAGGTAAAAGCTGCATTCTCTAAAACCAAAAACACAGCATCCATGGGACCAGACAATGTCCCAGGCTGTGTTTTACATGAACTTTAGAATGAACTGGCTCCCCACTTAAGCACCATGTTCAATCATAGTTTCACATCAGGCTTTGTGCCCACTGAATGGTGCACAGCAACAGTTATCCCTCTCCACAAAGGGGGGAGCCACTACCAATGCTGGGAACTATCACCCTATTAGCCTGATGAGCCTGGTCTGCAAGGCCATGAAATGTATCATCATGGCACTCATAAACAAAGACATTCGTAACATCCAAACTCTGGATCCCACCCAGTTTGGGTCTGTGAAAGGCTGATCATGCCTTCTGAACCTAATCGACTTCTATGAGGCAGTCACCAAAGTGTCGTAGATGAGGCTAAGGTGGTTCACACAGCCTATCTTGACCTTGCCAAGGCTTTCAGTACCATCCCCCAATTCTGGAATTATAGCTAAACTCACTAAACTAGGTATAAATCCCTAAGTCACAAGATAGGTTGCCAACTGGCTCATGGACAGAACCCACACTGTAAAAGTTGCAGACTCCAAATATGACTTCAAACCAGTGACAAGTGGAGTAACACAGGTTCAGTCCTGGGACCTCTCCTTTTTGGTATCTACTTCTCTGAAGTACAGGGTAACCCAGAAGCCATCTGGCTAATGAAGTTCACAGAGATGACTGCAAACTAGGAGCCATAGTCGAGTCCCCAAATGATGTAGACATCCTACAGAAGGACCTCACTGAGACAGATGCCTGGTGTCAGAGGCATGGCCTCAAGCTCAATGCCAAAAAGTGCACTGTCATCCCCTTTAGTAAAAACTCTTTATCCATGAACTACCACATAAATGGCAGTCTACTTAATGCCAAATATGTGATAAGAGACCTTGGGACCCAGGTGGACAGTAGTCTGTCCTTTGATAATCACATTGCTACAGTAGTCAGGAAATCCTTCTATGTGGCACACCTCATTACAAAACTATTCTCATCCAGGAAAAAAGAGGTCATTGTTCCCCTCTACTTGGCACTCATTAGACCCATTATAGGGTACAATGCCCCTTTTGGAATGTACCTCACAAGACATCTGTAGCAGCTGGAAAGGCCACAGAAGTACCTCACAAACAGATGCCCTACACTGACCGTCTCAAAAAACTCCAGCTTTACTTTGTAGCATATCACCTACTCTGAGGAGCTCTCTGCCTAACATATAAAGATATGTTAAACCCAGAGCTGCTGGACATGCTACACCTAAAGAAATTCCAATCCCTCCAAGCTACATGCTTTAGGGGCCTAAACCTTGTCACCACAATAAACAGGATATGCTGGAGGGATAAATTCCTGTCTCAGAGACTTCCTATAATCTGGAACAAGCTACCCATCCATGTCAAGCAAAGTTCCTCATTAGCACTTTCCAGGAAAAATCTTGATGAGAGGATGGGAAATAGGAAATACACCCCGGGGATCAGTACAACATAAGCAACATATTGATCACCCAAAAAAGTTTAATAGAGAATTGGGAAACAAGGGAAAAGGAATTGAAAACCACCAAAAAAGAAAAAAAATAGATACATTTTAGAGAAATACTGATGAATATCCTGTGTAACATAACAAAGATGCTAAATGGATAGAAGAAGTAAAAAAAAGAATAAGTTCAAAGGTACAAGATATGAAATGGCATGGACTAAAATTAAATGTCAAGAAATGCCTAATAGTGTCCTTTGGGAAGTCATCCATCCCTGGTAACTGTCATATTGACAATGCACCCCTTAAAGCTGACCCAGTATTCAGGGACTTAGGGACACATAGATAGTAATCTAGCCTTTGATCATCACATGACTATAGCGGTAAGGAAATCATTCTATTTTGCACAACTTATAAATAAAAGTATGGCATCTAAGTCCAAGGAAGTCCTTGTTCCACTGTATTCCACATTCATCAGACCTATCATTGAGTACAATGCCCCCTTTGGAATTTACCTAAACAGGCTTATCCAACAACTGGAATGGCCACAGAGGTTCCTCACTAAAAGAATACAGGGCATAAGTAATATGTCCTATGCAGATCGCCTCAAGGCCTTATCCCTGTATTCTGTCTCCTACTGGCTTTTGAGGAGATATCTATGTCTGGCATGCAGGGCATTGTAATACCCCACTCTGATGGACCTCCTGCATATCCACAAAACAGAAAGTACCAAAATTGCCCATTCTAAAGACTTAAACCTTGCCTATAATATAAATAGGACCTGTTAGAGAGATACATATGCATCCCATAGACTACCCCATCCATGGAACATTCACGTGAAGCAGAGTTCCTACCTAATCTAATTCAATTGCACCTTGGACAGTTGGATGGGAAACCGGAAATTCATCCCTGATTTGACACCCATGTCTCTGATGCAAACAGGTGACCTGTAAATGGTTCAGCTCCCAGGCCCATGCTTACACTTATCAAGGGTATCAGAACTCATCAGATATTTGAGATGCATGGCTAGGCTTAAAAAGGTCCTTGTAGTCATTAGCCTAGTAAACACCTATGAACCTATGAACTTATGAAGTAATTGTCAGAGAGATTGAAACAAAGTTAAGAAATGCCTCTAACTGGTAAATTCAGTATTAACATCTTTGTAGGAAGATTTAGCCACGAGTGACAACTATTTATATGCACACCCCAAACACACACCAGCTTGGCTATTAACAGGAAAAACAATTCTCCTACTTAAGAGTGAACCAGCAAGCTGCCCTAAAAACTATAGACCAATAGCTTGCCTTCCGAAGACGTATAAACTATACACCGAAATAGATGCTGACAGAGTTTATAGTCACTTAGAAGACAACTCAATGATGGCAATAGAACAGAAGGGTAATAAAGGAAAGTCACATGGAACAAAGGGTCATTTGTTGTTAAATAAAGTCATAGTGGAGAACTGTAAAAAGGGGAAGAATCTAAGTATGGCGGATAGACTACAAAAAGGCATTTGACAGTATATCACATTCATGGATAAATGAGTGCTTAAAAATAACTACATCACAGTGGGCATGAAACAGTGGCAAACCACTTTGCAATTAGGCCATGATAAAGGACAAATTATTATTCTGTGGATAAAAATTCAAAGGGGGATATTCCAGGGTGACTTTGTCACTGCTCCTCTTTTGCCTTGCCCTTAACCCAGTAAGCTGTCTGCTCAACAGATTAGGTCATGGCTATAATTTTGCTTCCAGAAAGCAAAAATGTGTAAAGACTCCTCATCTTCTCTTTGTAGATGATTTAAAACTGTATAGGTCATCAGATGAGGAACTGTAAACACAAATGCAAGTAGTCAAAACTTTCAGATAATATAAGTAAGTCATTTGGTCTTGATAAATGTGCAAAAACAACATTTAAAGCAGTAAAGCTGCAGCACCAAGAAAACAGCAGTTTGGGACAAGAATGTGATATAAAAGAACTTGAGCAATAGGGAGTATATAAATATTTGGAAATTGATGAAGGATCAATAATAAAACATGAACAAATGTGAATAAAACTTAGTAAGGAATATATTAGAAGACATAAATTAATACTGGAAACAGCCTTGACATCAAGGAACAAATTTCAAGCTATAAACCAATTTGCTCTTTTTGCCCTAACTTATAGTTTTAGAGTGATTGACTTGCTGCAAAAGGTGTTGGATAGATTAGACAGGCAAATTAGAAGGATGCTTCATGCTCATCAAGTGATTTATAAAATCAGTGCATACCAAGATTATATAGTCCCCATTCCGAAGGAGGTATGGTCCTCCTTGAAACTGATTACATGCATAGATCTGCAGTAGGGGGACTGCATACAAATCTAGTGACTTCACAAGACCCAAACCTAGTGAAAGTTTTGAAACATGAGGAGAATAAATCTAAGATGACATCCCTGCTTACTCTAACAGAAGCATATTGGCATCAAGCGAGAATCGATATCAAAGCAGAAGTAGATAAAATAAAAACCAGGCACTAACTGAATGTGTCAAAAAACAAAATAAAGAATGTAAGGTAAAGGGTCAGATGAGAGGGAAGAAATCTGAAAATGCATTAATATAGCTGCAAGCATAGAAAACTCCTATAACAACCTCATGTTGATTGGAATCGAACACAGGAATGGTTAAACAGTGGTGAAATCAAATGAAGAGAAGAAAGGTTAATATTGGAGGCCCAACATACTGGACATTGGTTTAAACATGTGGGAGAAACAGACAAATTTAGGTTTTGTAAAACAGAATAAGAAACAGTTGCACATCTTGTTGCCAGTTGTGACATTCTAATGGCAGAGCAACTATATACTGAAAGGCATAATAATGTGGCAAGACTGTTGCACTGGGGATTGTGCAAACATTATAATATTGAAGTAGCTGAAAAACAGTGGCAATATGAGCCATAAAGCATCATAGAAAATGATGAAGTCTGCATAACATGGAATCACCCATGAACAACAGTTTAAAAGCTAGATGCAAGAAAACCAGGTATAGCACATATCTGCAAAAAAACATATGTTTTTCCACTCCATAAAGGCGGCAATAACTCTGACATCTCCAACTTCCAACTCATTGCTATTCCCTCCCCATCTCCAAAATATTAGAAAAATGTATCCCTTTCCAGATTCTTAAACATTTAGTTAATAACCAACTTCTTTCCCCTACGCAACATGGTTTTAGGCCAGGCCACAGTACTAATAAGACTTTCATCTCCTTTATGGACACAGTAAATAGGGCTTGTGATGCCAGCCTTACTGTCTCTTCACTCTTCCTTGATCTCTCAGAAGCCGTCGATACAGTACCCATCCCCTTCTACTCACCCAAGTCTTAAATTTAGGTACCTCACCCCCAACCCTGAACTGGTTCTCAAACTATCTCACTGGTAGACAACAATCCACAAAATGGCAGCAACTACAGGAGTACCCCAAGGATCCATATTGGGCCCCTTCTATTTAGTATATTCAAGGCACCATGATCCAATATGCAGATGATTCTACAATCATCTGCATTGCCAAATCCACTTCTGAGTTACAACTACTAATGCAACAAGCCTTGAAATATGGATATCGAATAACCATCTCGCTCTGAACACCAACAAAACTAAACTTCTATTATTCACCTCCAAAGAAACTACCCCCTCAACAAGAAAGAATTCTCTGTCCATTCCCAGAACAATACTATCATAGAAGTTGTTTCTAGCACCAAACTGTTAGGTGTCATCATTGATGAAAACTTAGCATTCGACCTCCATATCCACAGCAACATTAAAAAAACACATCAGAAACTGGGCACTATGTATAGACATAACTATTTCCTTAATCCTACTGCAAAAAAAGCTCTAGCCTCATCCTTTCTACTACCAACCCTATTATATGGTGCCCCTATCCTCACCAATATCCAATCCTCTCTGGAAACCAAACTTGACACTTGTTACAATAAGGTTGCAAAATTTGCAGCAAATGCAAAATTCTCAGCACATCACTGTTCATCTTTACGGCCACTAAATTGGCTTGAACTACTACATTATCTCACCTACCTGCAGTTAACTACTGCACATAAAATTATATATAAACCATCAGCTTGCCCTTCTCTTTCCTCCTTACTGTATTTGTATCACCCAAACAGACCTCTCAGATCTGAAAACTAAACACTGCTTAAAGTAGAAAACCCAGTCTCTCAGGTGGTCAAATGCTCTATTCTTTTACTGTCTCTAAACTTTGGAACACCCTCGCATCTTCAGTCACTTCCATCTGTAATCCTGCTCTCTTTAAGAAGTCCTTTAGACAATCTCTCTCCTCTTACTGTCTATATTCATGCCAAAATAACTCTATCTAAACATTGTTCCTCCTTCTTTAACCCACTTCTGTCTGGCTTGCTGGTTAGCCAACTAACTCTGTCTACAACTGAACCCCACTTGATATACCTGCTTTTCTTACTTCAATCCATCTTACACTGTCTTCTGTCTATTTCTCATCTCCAAAATTAACCATTGGAGTCATCACACTGCCTTGAACTCTGCCTTGACAACTTGATGGGAATTATGTATATAAATAATTTGAACCTTTTGCTCATACTATGTCCAAGTCTGTTACTGTTTTATACCTGTTAGCTCTGGTATGTATTTGTATTTGTATTTGCATCTGACTTGTTAATTGTATGTCCAAGCTTGTTACTGTATAATACCTTCTAGCTCTGGTATGTATTTCTATTTGTATCTACTTGTTAACTGTATGTGGAGCTTTTCTCCCCAGGCCTCCACTGAAAATGGGTTCACCTAGGCCCAATGGACCTTCCCACTAAACAGATGCAATAAATAAATAAGTAAATATAGTGCTGATGAGAAGAAGCAAAAATGGAATTGACCATTGAAATCAGTACACCCAGTGACTACAGTGTCTTGCATACAGAGAGGCACAAAGTCATACATTATCAATATTTGCAGGGAAAAACAAGAGCAGTGTGGATGAAAGATACCTAGACAGTTCCAGTAGTAGTAGGAGCAATGGGCCTTATAAAAAAAGAATCTACAATTGTATTTAGATATGTTACTGATACATGTAAAATCATAAGAATTGCAAAAGGAGTCATTACTGGGTAGATTGCAGGTGCTGCAAAGAGCACTTTTGGCTAAGATCAAAGATTGGAATAGTACTAATTTCATGAACTTTAATCATACTTTGACTTGGAAATGGGGTTCATTTCCATCATGGTATTAGAAACCCAAAAGACTTGGAGAAATTAAAGAGTGGAAACATAATGTGGAAGAAAGATACCCAGACAGTTCCAGTAGTAGTAGGAGCAATGGGTTTTTCTACAATCATATTTAGATATGCTACGAATACATGTATCCCCATACAAATTGCAGAAGGAATCCTTGAATCCTTACTGGTCACATTGTGGGTGCTGCGAAGAGCACTTCTGGATAACATCAAAGATTAAAACAATACCAATTTCATGAACTTTAATCATACTTTTACTTTGGGGACCATTCCTGTCATGGCATTAGAAACCCAAATGATTTGGAGAAATTAAAAGAGAGAAAACATAAAATGGCAAAACCCAAAGTATCAGAAACACAAAAAAACTAAAATACAGATGGGCAAAAAATGTTAATTGCACATATTTCAAGAGGGTGGGGGGGGGCAGGCACCTCTGTACCTTTCATAGGGTTCTGGGAGCATGACCCTCTTACCCCAGGCATATACATATCAACTCCAAGATCACTTCAACTCAATAAAAAGGAGAAATCTCCCAAAGGAAGGGAATTACCACCAGTCCACATTTAGAAATTTCACTTGCAATGATTTTCTGTGGAAAACAGTGATTAATATTGTATTCCTCAGCATCTTGCACTTTAGGCAACTGATATTTAGGGAAATTCACTTCAACCTGAGGAGACTTCCTCATCACTGTCTATTCACAGTGATAGTCTCTTGGGGACTATATAGTTTGAAACATTCCATTTTCACTAAGCGCAAAACAAAATATTATTAGTCAGTTTGTTGCTTTTATTTGAAGTTAAAGAATAATGTGACATTGTTTTATTTTTAAGTTAGGAGTATTACAATTGGTGTTCTCAAGATAACAATTCTAATCCTTTTTTTTTATTTCAGAATATAGCAAAGACTTTTCCCCTTAACATCATCATCAATATTTCTCCTTGCTCCCTATAATTACTTATGTTTTGTCTGGTCTCCAGTTTGGGTTTAGGAATATCTAGAGCAGTCCTAACCAAGTATATCTTCAGTCCTTTACTTAATCTTAATAAGCTTTGCTGGGCACCTAATAGGGCTCTATAACATCTGTGCAGAAACACTTAGTGAATAAGGAAGACGTATTTGACCTGACATTGTATTATACTTAATGCCGCAGGTCTTCATTCCTGGCTACAAAGTAACTTGTGCCATCAGGCACTCAAGGTAGTACATCAGTTCTCTGTTATGCCTACCTTTTTGGACATTACCACTTGCTTATTACAACAAATTTATTGTTTTACATTTTGTAGTGATTTGTTATGATTTTGTACATATTTTAGTTTTCCATTGATTGCCTTGCCCATACAATCATGGATTCCATAGTTGTCTGTTTTCAGGCTGTCTCAATACCAGTCTTTACTGGATGTACCCTCTGAATTTTAAAGGAGGAGACTCTATGGTACTTATTTTTAGTGCCAGTGCAGTGAGAGATTCCTTACTGTGTTTTAGAAACTGACAAAAGTAGTCTCCATGTATGAGTTGTCTAGTCAATGTCTATAAATTTAGGAAGAACCATGTATAATGATATTAATTTGTGCCACTCACTCAATTAAATAGACTGCATGTGACATTTCTGGTCTGTAACACGGGTCATACAAGCGGTGCCCTTCCCATATCCATCCACCAAGAAAAGGAGAACTGGCAGCAAACAACTTTATCCTTTCACCCAGGCTGCCATTACTAGTGATCTGAGCCTATTACTTAACTCAGATCTTAAATCATATGGACACTTTGCCTCTGTGCCTTCTGGCTATCAGCTTTATACCTTTGTACATTGTATGTCTGTGTGTGTGTGTGTGTGTGTGTGTGTGTGTGTGTGTGTGTGTGTGTGTGTGTGTGTGTGTGTGTGTGTATGTATATGTGCTCCTAAGTGAGCTTAAGTCATGGTCCAAAAGAGCTCTGTGGCCAGTCCACTTATCTGGCTAGTAAGCAAATACATTACTATTTCATACAGTTCCTAGCAAGGTGCCCAAGAACTAGTTTAAAGTAAGCATGGTTTCCAAATACATGTCTTTATGCATGTGGTACCTCTCTTTCCATAATCCTTGTTTTATCTGACTAATATTAACATGGATAGGAATTGAACAATAAAGTGGTGTTAATATCACTTCTTTCAGTGCTGCTAGCATTAATAATAAAGACAATACCCTATAAGAATGAGTTAATTTCCACATGAATGGGTTACTTTCCATATGCAAGAACTTAGTGGCCTTAAACTGTCATGGTTGAAAGTTGGTGTCAGTATTGCTGACACTGTTCTTTACTAAAGTCCTGCCACCAACTAAGAATGAATAATGCGGATCAGTAGACACCTGCTGAGAAAGGCTCGTACACGAGAGAGTAAAAGACAATCCTTTATTTCACAATGGTACAGTTTAGCGCTTTCAACTGGTAGAACCCAGTCTTCTTCAGAACTACTTAAACAATACTCACATCCTGATATATATAGTCAAAGTGAGTCAATCAATAAAAAAGTCCGCCAAAACTTTTAAAGGTGTACTTCTCCCTTAATGACTTATTCACAGTCACAAGATGGAATGTGTATATATAACATATATATATAAACAATAAATGTGTACCTACTTGAATAACTCTAAAAGGTTGGTACATGAAAGTTACATACATAAAAAATATAAAATTCTATCTAATCTAAAATAAAACATTTCACAATAATAAGTAGACTACATTATTTAAAAAGTAGTTTGAATAGAATAGGTCCAAGTTCACTAACAATAACAAATGCAGTACAAATCTAACCTATAAAGAATGAGGTTGAGAGAAAAGACATATAAAGCATAAAAATTATATATAATAAAGTATGAATATGAATATAAATGAAAAAACTACTGGGAAAGTACCAAAAAAGGTTTAATGCTGATAAAATCGTTCAGTCCAGGGGGTCTGGTAGCATCTAATATAATCTGCCACCTGCTCTCCAATGCAGCTAACTGCATCTTCCAGTTCCCTCCAAATAATGTGCTCTTTACATGGTCTATAATGGCAAAACGAAATTGATGCTCTCCCCCATGATCATTAATGTGTCTGTATAGAGCGTTTTTGGTATCTTTTTTCTGAATACGATAAAAATGTTCGTAAATACGTTTTTTTAAAAATCTTTCAGTTTTGCCAATATAGTACGCGGGGCAGGATATGCAGGAGGCCAAATAGATCACCTGACTAGTGTTGCAATTCCCTGTTCTGGTCTTAATGCAAGTGTGGTTAATATCTTCTAGTCGAATGTATCTATCCTCATTGATATGGCTGCACTGTTTACATCTTCCACATTTCCTGGTACCTTTGTATATATCTAATTTGTCAATATTGTTACTAGCCTTCTCCAAAATTCTTTTAAGATTTGTACCTGTCTTGTATACAATTTTGGGGAGGGATCCCACAATTTGGTCCAAATTAGGGGCTGTAATAATATCCCAGTGTTGGCACAGGATGTCCTGGATGAAATTAGTGTGTGGGGTATATGTCAATATACATGCCCGACCAAACAATTTTTGTTCATTTCCTTCTACTTTCAAACTAACTACATAATTACCCAATAATGGTGGATATTTCTTTCCCCGTTCCTTCTGTACATAACGTGTAACATCTTTGAGCATTTTTTCCGGATATCCACGATTAAGGAATAAATTTTTAATGACATCAAGTTCAAACCTCATAACAGATTCAGTTGATGACATCCTGGCCGCTCGAATACACTGCCCCTTAACTATGTTTTTAAAGATGTGTGGTGGGTGGTTACTGGAAAAATATAAATAATCATTGGAAAAGGTTGGCTTCCGATAAATCTTAGAAGTGAAGCCATTATGGTCTAGTCCAACCAAAACATCCAAATAGGGAATATTTACTGCACTGGTGTTATAAGTGAATTTTAAGAATTGAGAGGAATTGTTAAGAAATGACATAAATTCTTGCAACCTCTCTGAGGGTGCCTGCCATAAAATAAAGATATCGTCCAAATATCTTGCGTAAAATTTTATGTCAGTGTAGAAATTGCTGTTAAATAGTACTTCTTCCTCCCATTCCAACATCACAAGGTTTGCAAAAATGGGAGCACAAGATGCTCCCATGGCAACCCCTTGGTTTGTCTGAAGAACTCTCCTTGGAATACAATGTAATTATGCTCCAGAACCAATCCCATCATGTCACATAGTAAAGAGACCTTATCCCAGCTTAGTCCAGAATACTTTCTCAAACTATTTGAGAAATATTCCAGACCAACATCTTTAGGTATACTTGAGAATAGATCCACTACATCTATGGTCAGGAGGGTAAGATCAGTTTTCCAGTGGTCTTTAGTTAACTTCCCCAAAAAACTCCAAGAATCTTTCATAATATGTGGGATGGCCCCATAGATGTGTTTGAGCTGATTATCTATCCATCTACCAACATTAAATGTTTTTGACTTAGACCCAGAAATGATGGGTCTAAAAGGAGGTTTGTCTATAGACTTGTGTATCTTTGGAATCCCAACTATTTTGGCCAAAAATAAAATGGCTATTTTCGTTTTTCAAAAACATATAAGTCTCATTAGTAATCCTATTGTCTATTAAGTATTCTTCAATAGCCAGATCAATACGTCGATGCCCTATATTGATCTGATTTATAGAAATACTTTCATAAGTATCTGTCTGATGTAATATGTCATAAATACTAGAGTTGTAAATATCAGTCTGAAATAAAACTATCCCTCCGCCCTTGTCAGGCTTCATGATACGGACCTCCTTATTTTGGATCACTTTATTTAAACATTCTCTTTCTAAATGTGTCAGGTTGGTCTGAGAGTCATAATATGAATTGTGTTTATTTCTTATGTCCCTATGTAACCTATAAATGTCCTTACACACCAGTTTCTCAAAAGTGGATATGCTGGGATGAGACGTTGGAACATAAGAACTTTTTTTGCACAGTTGGTTATTCTCTATACTGCCCAAATTATCCTCTTTATTGTCATAAAGAATGGCTAAATTTAATTTGCAACAATATAACTTGACTTGTTTGATGTTGTCAAATAAGTCAATACGAACCGTAGGTATAAACTTCATACCTTTACACATAACACTTATAAATTGTTCATCAACCTCCACGTCAGTGTAATTATAAACATTGAAGCCTTCGTAACTGGTGAGGGTGCATGGGTTTGTGTCAGTAATCATTGTAATACCCTGCGAGATCTCAACATTGTCCGAAGATTTAACAGACGAAGGATTCAATGTGGGGTGGTCCAACCTATATGGCCTATCCCCTATAACATCACTGACTCTGGTGTGGGGATCAAGTGTTATTTCCTGTAGTTGTTCCATTGTCTGTTGGGGTTCCTTGAGAATAATGGTTTGTCACTCTGAAAATTTCCTTCTTTACTGAAACCCCTATGAGTAGGTCTAGTGGAATTGGTATTTAAACCTTGCTCAATAACTTTTTCCTTGGGCCAAATGTATGCCCTATTGGCACTATATGACTCTAAATCTCTAGTCAACTTCCTACTTTTTCTATCAAAAATACTGTGTGCCTTGCTGTCTGCTAGAAAGAATTGTTTCTTAAACAAATCTTTCCAGGTAACAAAATCAGCATTACAAGTGATAGTCTCATACATGCTTTCCAATTCATCTGCTAGTGAAACCAATTTCTCATGTTGGTATTTAAGTAAAAGTTGCATAAAAGCACATCCAAAGTTGTCGAACAACCCATTAAATTCATTCACCACATCTTGATTATATGAAATGCCTAATGGCAATTTAAAAAACCTTAGGCCCTTGGGCACAACATTAATTTTCAAACAATAATTTAAATAACTCACATCAATTTTGGAATTTTTATAAGCAGTTAGTCTTTTACCAAAATCAAAAATCATATCTTTCAATGAACTGTAAACATATTCTTTATTGATGTTATTCTGATGTCCTTTCTTAGCAAAATCAAAGACATCCTGTTTGTCATTCAAAAAGTGCTCCATAAGATCTCTTTCATTAGCAGATTTGGGTAATTTGTTAAAATTAGGCATATTCGACTCGACACAGCCGTGACGAGAAAAAGTCCTGAAATCCTGATTAGGACTAGAAATATTATATTGCACAGTACCTTTATGGTCATGATCTGACTTCAGCTGATTACTTCCGTATCGGTATCATGAAGCCTGACAAGGGCGGAGGGATAGTTTTATTTCAGACTGATGTTTACAACTCTAGTATTTATGACATATTACATCAGACAGATACTTATGAAAGTATTTCTATAAATCAGATCAATATAGGGCATCGACGTATTGATCTGGCTATTGAAGAATACTTAATAGACAATAGGATTACTAATGAGACTTATATGTTTTTGAAAAACGACTATCCGGTGTTGGCCAAAATAGTTGGGATTCCAAAGATACACAAGTCTATAGACAAA
The DNA here is from genome assembly GCF_019279795.1 of Protopterus annectens. Classification (NCBI taxonomy): domain Eukaryota; kingdom Metazoa; phylum Chordata; order Ceratodontiformes; family Protopteridae; genus Protopterus; species Protopterus annectens. The sequence goes on from NC_056745.1 coordinate 1,059,093,507, forward strand.
CCTCCTTTTAGACCCATCATTTCTGGGTCTAAGTCAAAAACATTTAATGTTGGTAGATGGATAGATAATCAGCTCAAACACATCTATGGGGCCATCCCACATATTATGAAAGATTCTTGGAGTTTTTTGGGGAAGTTAACTAAAGACCACTGGAAAACTGATCTTACCCTCCTGACCATAGATGTAGTGGATCTATTCTCAAGTATACCTAAAGATGTTGGTCTGGAATATTTCTCAAATAGTTTGAGAAAGTATTCTGGACTAAGCTGGGATAAGGTCTCTTTACTATGTGACATGATGGGATTGGTTCTGGAGCATAATTACATTGTATTCCAAGGAGAGTTCTTCAGACAAACCAAGGGGGTTGCCATGGGAGCATCTTGTGCTCCCATTTTTGCAAACCTTGTGATGTTGGAATGGGAGGAAGAAGTACTATTTAACAGCAATTTCTACACTGACATAAAATTTTACGCAAGATATTTGGACGATATCTTTATTTTATGGCAGGCACCCTCAGAGAGGTTGCAAGAATTTATGTCATTTCTTAACAATTCCTCTCAATTCTTAAAATTCACTTATAACACCAGTGCAGTAAATATTCCCTATTTGGATGTTTTGGTTGGACTAGACCATAATGGCTTCACTTCTAAGATTTATCGGAAGCCAACCTTTTCCAATGATTATTTATATTTTTCCAGTAACCACCCACCACACATCTTTAAAAACATAGTTAAGGGGCAGTGTATTCGAGCGGCCAGGATGTCATCAACTGAATCTGTTATGAGGTTTGAACTTGATGTCATTAAAAATTTATTCCTTAATCGTGGATATCCGGAAAAAATGCTCAAAGATGTTACACGTTATGTACAGAAGGAATGGGGAAAGAAATATCCACCATTATTGGGTAATTATGTAGTTAGTTTGAAAGTAGAAGGAAATGAACAAAAATTGTTTGGTCGGGCATGTATATTGACATACACCCCACACACTAATTTTATCCAGGACATCCTGTGCCAACACTGGGATATTATTATAGCCTCTAATTTGGACCAAATTGTGGGACCCCTCCCTAAATTTGTATACAAGACAGGTACAAATCTTAAAAGAATTTTGGAGAAGGCTAGTAACAATATTGACAAATTAGATCTATATAAAGGTACCAGGAAATGTGGAAGATGTAAACAGTGCAGCCATATCAATGAGGATAGATACATTCGACTTGGAGACATTAACCACACTTGCATTAAGACCAGAACAGGGAATTGCAACACTAGTCAGGTGATCTATTTGGCCTCCTGCATATCCTGCCCCGCGTACTATATTGGCAAAACTGAAAGATTTTTAAAAAAACGTATTTATGAACATTTTTATCGTATTCAGAAAAAAGATACCAAAAATGCTCTACAGACACATTAATGATCATGGGGGAGAGCACCAATTTCGTTTTGCCATTATAGACCATGTAAAGAGCACATTATTTGGAGGGAACTGGAAGATGCAGTTAGCTGCATTGGAGAGCAGGTGGCAGATTATATTAGATGCTACCAGACCCCCTGGACTGAACGATTTTATCAGCATTAAACCTTTTTTGGTACTTTCCCAGTAGTTTTTTCATTTATATTCATATTCATACTTTATTATATATAATTTTTATGCTTTATATGTCTTTTCTCTCAACCTCATTCTTTATAGGTTAGATTTGTACTGCCTTGGTTATTGTTAGTGAACTTGGACCTATTCTATTCAACCTACTTTTAAATAATGTAGTCTACTTGTTACTGTGAAATGCTTTATTTTAGACTAGATAGAAATTTATATTTTTATATATTTTTTATGTATGTAACCTTTATGTACCAACTTTTTAGAGTCATTCAAGTAGGCACACACATCTTTTATTGTTTATATATATGTTATATATACACATTCCATCTAGTGACTGTGAATATGTCATTAAGTGAGAAGTACTCCTTTAAAAGTTTTGGCGGACTTTTTCATTGATTGACTCACTTTGACTATATATATCAGGATGTGAGTATTGTTTAAATAGTTCTGAAGAAGACTGGGTTCTACCAGTTGAAAGCGCTAAACTGTACCATTGTGAAATAAAGGATTGTCTTTTACTCTCTCGTGTACGAGCCTTTCTCAGCAGGTGTCTACTGATCCGCATTATTCATTCTTTACTAAAGTCCTGGAACAGCAGCGGTTGGTGGTGTAAAATTCATTTTTCTTAGAAACACCTAGCGATATAGGGTTATTAAGTCATGCACATAAGCATTCATGAAACTGTCAGGATATTTTTTGAATGGATGCTGTCTACCCCATAAGAACAATATTTGATCAGAAGTGCATTCAGCTTCCCTTAACTCTGAGCAAGCAACAATGACAGACAAGGTGGCATTAGAGAGAAATAATAGCCAGACAACACAGGTGGAGGGTATTTCCACCACTGGGGGGTCCATTATTTTGCTGTATTTTGCCATAATGCCCAACCTGAAGGGCATTACACACTCTGAAAATAGGTGATGTGTTAAATTGTCTTGTAATTATTTTATTATTAGCAAACAGATTTTTAAAAAAATATTTAGTGATATAAATAGTTCTTCTGCATAATATTTCAAAGTTGCTGAATGATACAGTTGTTGGAGAAAGTATTTTACATCCAAAATATGATGTCTTTGCATACACACACACACACACACACACACACACACACACACACACACACACACACACACACACACACACACACACAATAACATATATGCATACAGAGAGAGGTGCAGAGGCATGTAAAGGAGCCATTAGCCAAGATGGCATCTGGAATATATGTAATATCTGCAATCACTTTAAAATGCTGACAAGTAAAGTTAAGGGCAATTTATAGAAAAAAGATATGCAACCATTTTAGGCAATGGCAAAAGTGTTTGAGAGGAAATATATAATCTAGAAGGAAAAATTAAACATAGACATTTTCTTAGTTGTCATTGGGGAGACTGTCAATCCCTGCAGGTCACTGGCTGATGTTTGCTGTGTATTTCACTCCTTCCTGCAATTAAACGACAACTGCCTTCGCAGTGGAACAGCAGAGTGGATATTCAAATTCTTAACTGAATTTGAAGACATAGCTGCATACTTTCATGTCCTGTCTGCCTTTTCTTCAAATTTCTTTGATTGTGTGACAGAATCAAAGCCTCCCTTAAACCTGGAATCGTTACAGAGGTTTTGAAATCATTCTTTCATAATCCACTACCCAATCAATCAAAAATATATTTTCTCATCTTGGTTCCATGACTGTTGTCTGCCTCATGTCACCCCATGCTCTGTTGCAGTCACCAAATCAATACTTCCTTCCTTCTTATTTTCTTACTTTCTAACATTCCATAACAACACCATCTTTTCATGGGGCTCAACTTTCTAACATTCCATAACAACACCATCTTTTCATGGGGCTCAACTTTCTAACATTCCATAACAACACCATCTTTTCATGGGGCTCAACTTTCTAACATTCCATAACAACACCATCTTTTCATGGGGCTCAACTTGAGCTTGCTTTCTGCTTCCCATCTTGTTTTCATTCTTCTGGTTTTTCTGCACAATTTCTTTAAATATTATAAGGAGATTTGGTGTTCCTCCATGGCTGAACTCTTAATCATACTTTTTCCTTCTCCTGCGAATGTTCCTGCTTGTTTACCACATGAACATTTTCTTTAAGCTGGATGTCATAAGCATGTCTGTTGCTGTTTGCCTTATCCTATAAATGTGTTGCTGCTTGTTATTTTATTTGCAAATGACTTTCATATTTGAGAGAGCGAGTTTAACCTCAAAGAAAAATCCATAGTGAAATACTCCTGCTGAAATATCTTATGCTATTCACACTAGTACGTAATGTCAGTAGCTGTTGAGTCATAATTCAGTAAAGCAAGTAATTATGATCTGTACCAAAAAACAGTTTTCAGATCTGCTTGTTTTCAATGAATCCACCACAAAAGCAAATGTGTTGGTTCCTCTGAGAGGTGCTTGGCTCAGAGCCATTTATTTCTAGGGAGTACGGATTACAATTGTGTACATTAGAATAGAACAATAGGACTCTCTCTCTCTTTCACTCACTCACTGTCTCCCTTTCTAGGTATAACTGGCTTTTATGACAGTTGCTGGTATTTTTGGGAGCAGGAAATTACCATTGCCCTAATGTACTGTGTTCTCAGAGTTGGCATATATAAGTTTCAGGAGGTATGGGGAGCACAGAGGGCTTTGTCACATTACATAAAAGCTTTTTTTTTTTTAATATGGTGAGGTTTAAAGTTCAGTGTTTTAAAATTGTATGTTTTTAACCCAGAGCAATAGTTCCATACATAGCCTTATCTATATATTTATATGGGTTGACTGAAGTTAGTCAACTTTACCTAAGGTTGACATCTGTTTAGCCAACAGAATTTGAGTGACTAAACAGCTGATTGACAGGTTTGTAGGACTATTTTTCATAGTAGGGAAATATGCCATTTCCCCAAGGTTTTGTAGTTTCATAGCATATATAATTTGAAGAGGTGGGATGTGGGGGTGTAGTCATCTGCAAAACAACCAAAAAAAAAAAACAAATGTTTTAATCTATTTTTTTTGTAAATTTTTGCTTTAACAGAGATTGTCAGTTGGTGCATGAATAGTACCATATCGGTATTTGCAAAATTTATCTTTCAGTGTCGACTTTGCAAATGTCAAGACTTGGATGCATCAATCAATGTCTTTATAGATACAGATGAAGATAAATGTATAAATATAGATATAGATAGATATATTACCTTTCATGGTATCCTTTTTATTTTGGAATACTATTTTCGCAGTACTGGTTATGCCAAAAGCAACAGCAAATGAACTATGTACCATGATCATTCAGGTTCTAACAAAATTGGATTTTTTTCCTTGGAACAATGCAGTCTTACTGCACTGTAACACTGTGCTCAGTTGTTTATTTTATTTTGTTATTTTAATATTTAAAATGACTTTTGAAGACACTACAATTTATGTAGTACACACAGTGCATTTATTTGTATTACAATGCCATTTTAATAAAATGACTACTTCACCAAATACCCCATTACAGTGAAGATCTGGTTAGAAGTTGTGATACTTTAAAGAATTTTAATGAAATGATTTTAATTAGGGGTTTGACAGCTTAAAGAAGGCTCTATAAAATGTATTAGTGACAAATATGCTTCTTGATTTGTAAAGTATGCTTACATCATTTTAATAAATGTTATTGGTATTATACTTGGTGTTATATTTTGGATTCCAACCAAGCTTTCAGTGTTTTTGGTATTTAGTGAATTAGATTAATGTATTAATGTTAACCCCTTTTTTTGGTATTGTTTTCCTGTTTTGTTCATTTACTAACGTAACCAGGTAGCAATTTGTATTCCTTTTTGCCCTATTTGTTTTTCATAGTATTTTGTAATACAGTTATAAAAACTTTTTGTATAACTTCTACAGTCTTCTAATAATATAACTCTGTGCATGTTTTATTGTAGCACATGCTCTGGAGGAATTTGGCAGTGTACAGACAATAACTGCCCATCAATGTGCCATGTATATGGAGACGGAAGTTATCTAACTTTTGATGGACTGACGTTCAGCTTTGATGGCAACTGTGAATACACAATGGTTGAGGTGAAACTTTTGTTTCTGACTACTCAGAATTTTTAATACAATACAACTTATTTCAGATTCTAGTTTCAGTCATAGATTGAGAGGGTGAAGTTGGCTATTACCAGTTTGCCAGTCAATATACTGAAATATGTTGGATCATAACATAAAAAATAATTACACAAGAATAATTTCTGTCAGCTATTATATACTATGGATGTTCTGAGGACAGCAAATGTATTACATATACTAAAAGTAGTGTTACTGAGGATGTTATTCTGATTTGCTTATTGTGGACGAATAAATAGTGGTTTTATTACTGACAGAAATGCTATTACCTAATGCAATTATAGTGACTGTATGCGTTCATGAATAAAAATGAGTTTTGCAGTTAGTTAGCGTACACATTGTGTATTTGAGCCTGAAATAGCAGTCAATATTACTAGTGACTCTAAATAATGAATGTTCTCAATAATCTTATTCACTATAACTTACTGTGACTTAGCATATTACACACATACATGATTTTGCCAAGTAAAGTAGACTACAAGTTTTTGGTCTGCTTGAAGAAATGACTTTATGTCTGAGGCTAATCATCTTTCCAGCTATGACATTTAGACACTACATGAAATCTTGGTCATTGTTTAAAAGAGCAGTTATATGATTTTTGAAGGTGAGTCTTTCTGCTAGATTTTGGGAGTAGCTATGGGTGCAGTAAGCTAGGAAAGGAGATACATTTTTAACTCTACTTTCAAGAAATTTCTCCATGTTTCATCCACATTTTAGATGAAATTTTCATCTCTGAGAACTTCAAGCAGTGCAGACCTTTCAGCCTTTGTGGATTATTTGAATAAAACAACTGATTGAAATTCACATCACAGTGCAGTAAAGACAAAATTATCTTGATGTGTTAGTATAGATAAACAAAGAAATCATCATAAATCAAACTTTTTCCATAAAGAGACCATTTCCAATTCATATTTGCACTTCAATAGCTGCCACCCTTATAAGCAGAAACATTGTATTGTTAAGGAGAAAATGGTTTGCCTCTCTTTACTGTTATGAAGAAATAGATTTTTTATCCCAACATTTTTGTGGCTACACTACTGCATTAATTAATTAGTTATAGTCTGAGATAATTCAGGGAAGATACACAAACGTTTCCCCTATCTTCAAAGGTCGACATATCTGTTTAACTGAGCAGTCTTCAGAAAACAAGAAAAATAATAAAAAATATGGCAGTGGTTATCCCTTGCAATTATAACACTCCTGTTTTAGGTTCTGTAGTGAAAAATATCTGAAAATTTATTTTATTAAGGAGACAGATATTAGATTGGAGGGTTTCCCACTAATTGTTTATAGTAAAGGGGAAAACATCAACAGTCTTTCTGAGAGGTTAAGGACATGAAATCTGATGACTACATGCAGATCCAATCAATAATTCAAGGCCCTGACTGGCCTTCTAAACTTCTGCAATTCAAATAGACAATTATGATCCAGTAATAATGCTCTGATTGAAAATATTCCATGTAAAATCAGCTCCAGGGAATCTCTCTTCTCTCATGAAGTTGCTAAACATGGAACACCCTGTCTCCTGACCTCATGTTATAAAACTGTACTGCATTTGAATGTTAAGCACTGTGTTTAAGGGATGAAGGTTTTTGACTAATAGTATCGTCTGAAGAAGCAGCCTTTGTAACTGTGAAAGTGGTTATGTTTTGATTCCATTAAAGACATTTTGGTTTCAAAACTGCCGGCCATTGTTTTATTCTGCTCCATTTTATGCTTTTCCTGTTGGTTGCCTGTGGAGCAGGCTATTTATTTGGTGTATCCTTGTGCTGTTGTGCTGTGGATTTATATTGTACATATTATTTTTACTAGGTAAATGCCTTGCAATACTGTGTTCTACCTACACTCATTGTATATATTATGCATATTATTTTTACTAGGTAAATGCTTTGCAATACTGTGTTCAACCTATACTCATTGTATATATTATGCATATTGTTTTACAAAGTAATTGCATGGCACATATAATGTACCTATGCTCATTCCATGAAAGGGCTATGTTGACATATTTGTACTTCCACTTTGCACTTTTAACTGTTTAAACTTTTATATAGCATGTTTCTTAACTGTGTTATTATCATTTTTCACTTTGTAACCAAAACTGTTACCATTAATTGCTCTTTGTAAGTATATGGAGCTTTCCTCCCCAGGACTCCACTGAAAATAGACACTAGCTGTCCATTCGGATTATCCTGGCAGACAAATATTAAATAAATAATTATGTGATCTTTGTTTCTTAAAACAAGTTTGAAGAACTTACAACTTTCATTGCCCTTCAATTGACTTGATAAGCTCTTGTTTTGGTTAATGTTCACAGCATTGTCATCTCGTTGAAGATAGCCTTGGCAAAATGAAAAGAAAGTGAAAACAGTTTGCTGAAACCACTTTCATCAACAGTGGACATTGCCTTTTTCTCTACTGCTGTGCAACCTCAGAGTTTGTGTATATGTAATTCCAGGTGCTACAGGAGGTGCAAGGAGGCTTATCCATGGCAAAACATTCTTCTAATATTCATTGTCTGTGGTTTTGGTGAACTGCATTCAATTTCTTTGTGTTGCTGAAACTGCCTTCATCAAATAGATACAAATCCCATATGATGTACAAGATAATTTTTTCATCTATCCAAAGAAATGGAATTGAAAATGTCACAATACCAAGATACGAGTATTTAATTGCAGACTAAGATACTGAGATAATTCTTTTATTATAATAATTTGAAGTATACCGAACTTGACTATAAAAATTAACAAGATTTAATTATTAATTTTTCTGCTCTCAGGTTTGCACTTTTCATTTAATTCCAAGGCATGAGCAATTTAATTGCAGACTGAGAGAATTTTTTATGGTAATTTCAACTATACTGAACTTGACTGAAAAAATAACATTTAACTATTAATTTTTCTGCTCTTACATTTTTTCAGGATTTCTGTGGTAATGAAAATGGCAGTTTTCGCATAACAATTCAAAGTGTTCCTTGTTGTGAAACTTCATTTACCTGCTCAAGAACTATGAACATTATATTTAAGGTAGGTAAACATTAAGAAGCAAGCAATACTAAGCAGCATTTCATCTTATGTTAAGAATGCCTACAGCATATTTCATCTCTGCTTCCAAAACTATTTTTTTAATTATAGGGTATGATTCTTACTTTAAAAAATGGCCATTTTTCAGTAAGTAATGAAACGTGTGATGACCTGCCTCCACCGTATTCCATGCATACAGTTGGCCTGAAAACCATGATCATCCTAGACAATGGGGTCATCATACATTCAGACAGATATACTCATGGAAGTGTTATGCTTGATCCAATGTGGAAGGTAAGCTTTTAAACTAAGTCTTTTTGACCTGCTCATTATTTAGATTGCCCTTGTATTAATAGTGGGAATTTAGACATATCTTCATATCAATATCACAAATGTTTTATGTCTTAACCAGATAATCTGATTAGGCACATGTACATATTTTCAGGGGTTACCTGGGATCATTGTTTGGTTAAATGACATTCTCACTTGCTGTGGATCTCACAGTAGCCAAATGGAAAATGATGACATCAAACTCCTGACCACTGGATGAAGTTCTTGACAATACAACACACAGAATATCTATAGAAATTCAGAAATATATTTACTCTTACAACCAGAGTCAGACATTAGTTTCCTTCAAAAATGTTTAATGTACAAAGTATTAAATTGGGTTTTAAGGCCAGTAGGCTGTAAACTTGACAAGCTAAACTATAATCCTAATGTTTTTTGCTTTATTGTACCTAAATATGTTACAGAGGCTCTAGCTAATTCTTAGGATCAAATTCAATCGCTGTAATAGTTTATGCAGCTCCTGGATCACATTTTTTCTAGTCACTTAGAAAGATTATACTAAGTGTACATGACGTATATACATTGTGGTAACCTTTAGGAATCCCCCTCAGTATTTAAAGCTGCAAGAAATCAGTAGGAAAATTAACATTGGGAGGAAGAAGGTGTGAGTTACGCTTGTGTTGTCTGTTCACTCAGAACAGTGTACACTTAGTGTAGGTGTTGATGAATCACAGGGTTTTTTGTCTTTGCCAGTTGTCAAGAATAAAATGTTTAACTAACAGTTGTCTTTTAAATTTAAATAATTTAATACATTTTCATAACTTGTAAATATTGTACAGGCGATATTAGAGAATTATTTGGCCTTCTACTTCACATGCAGTAATGTAAGAGTCTAAGAATCTGAGCTTGTAAGTTTTAGTCTCAGATGTTCATATTGCATATGGATAGTGTTGGACAATATTGCTAGTCCTGTTACTTCTGTGGCACAGCTGTTTATTTCAAGGCTTTTGCTATTAACATAGTTTAATTCTTGTTTCCTCTTAACAGTATTTTTGTTTAAGGTATCATTTAGCAAAACAGTTGCCATTACTGCATTAGCAATGCTCTGTCCTATAATCATTTCCTATACATCATCTCCATAATTAAGATCATCTACATAGCCTGAAGTGTACTTCTGCAACAAAGTAAAGTGGTGTTGCCAGTTTTGTATCCTAATGCTGAAATAATAGCTGAATAATAGAATGCTTTCTGGTATGCCCTTTTTGTGGTACTGAAATAATAACTGAAAAATGCAGCACCTTTTGGGTTTCAATGAATGTTTCAGTTGCAAATTTATAAGTCGATGATAAAGTTACCAAACACAAAAGACTGAAAAACCGCCATGTTGAAAATTTAACGTGTATTAATTTTTGTTGGGGGCTGTTCCCTGTATCCTCTGTGTAGGTACAAGCCCCCAACACCACCCAAAAGTGTGTTTGTGTGTGTGTGTGTGTGTGTGTGTGTGTGTGTGTGTGTGTGTGTGTGTGTGTGTGTGTGTGTGTGTGTGTGTGTGTGTGTGTGTGTGTGTGTGTGTGTATGTGTGAGTGCACACATGTGAACGTGTGTGTGTGTGTGTGTGTGTGTGTGTGTGTGTGTGTGTGTGTGTGTGTGTGCCAGTGCTGCTGACTGAGTGTATGACAGGGGATTTGACCAGTGCAGTCTCTGTGTATGTATGTTGTCTACATTTGTGTGTTTGTGTCTATGTGCATGTGCATCTGTGTCTTTGTATTCAAAAGATAGGGAGTAGCCTAGTTTGCAGTGCTTGCAATCTCTGCATGAAGATGTATATGCAAGTGGTCTGATGAGACTGTGGTCTGGTTTAGTAGCTGTGTGTTTATATGTCAGAGTGGTCACTTTGGTGATAGTATGTAGTTAGGTTAATGTTTTGCTAAGGTTGCTTGCAGTGCGCGCGTGTGTGTGTGTGTGTGTGTGTGTGTGTGTGTGTGTGTGTGTGTGTGTGTGTGTGTGTGTGTGTGTGTCTGTGTGTGTGTGTGTGCTGTTGAGTGATTTGTCAATGAAGTTTTGTGTTGTGCCCAAAAGGCACTTAACCTGAGGTAAGTACACTCTTAGAGTCGGTTATATTAATGTGGTAGTGACCTTGCCTATAATGGGGTGGAGGGGGGTCTTATTTGCCTCCATGATTTTTTTTTATATGTTCTTTTGTCATGGTGTATAAATGTTAAGTGCTGGGTTTGTAGGTTGTGCTTTGTGATGACTTTGCATGTGTTTGTGATGAATGTGATTGTGCAACTATACATATGTGATGATGAGTGTGCTTTGTGATGACTGTGCTTAGTTAATTTTTAATTAAAACATCCTGTCATTGTACCTCTTACCATGTAGGCCTTCCATAACAATTTCAATTTATGTGAACCTGGCCATATTATTGGTGGCATAGAGACTTAGATGTCAGCTTGTTCCTCCAATTTCTTTCCCAACTGGGGTGCCTTCCATTCTGCCCTTGTCATGTTTTGGAAGGGGCTTCAGTTTTCTGTCATATCCAGAAATATATAAGTAGATGAACTAATGCTTTTGTATACTGTACCTAAATGTGCAAGCTATTAGTATATGTTTGTATCTGTGCCTGAGTGCATGATGATGTGCATATGTGTTTGATCAAGCACTTGTGTATATTTCTGTCGGTCTCTCTGTCTGTCTGTCTGTCTTATCTGTTTGTGAGCTTGTCTGTGTACTGCAATAGAATGGGATAGTGTCTCTGTGTTTTTTCTTTGATTTTCACCTATTAAGACCACAAATGCAGTGATGCCTCCGGCTACACTGTGACCCTAAAGTAGATTAAGTGAGTAACACCAGAAAGAATGAATTGATGAAAGGTAGGTATAATATTGCTTCAGTTTTTTTTGAGAGCCAGTAATGTTTTCTTGCTTGATATATGAACTAGGATTCTTAGGTTCATAGGTTCATAGGTAGATACTAGGCTATCTGCCCTAGGACATTTATAAGCCTAGCCAGAGTGTATTTGGCTTCCGCCTCCCTATTAGATTAGCTTACTGTGCCTCTGTAAAGTAGGTCACAGAACGTACCCTTTTAAGATTAGTTTACTGTGCCTCTGTCTAGCAGGAACACTGGGAGATCCCAGGGGTGAATTTGCGATTTCCCATCCACGCGTCCAAATTTCGCTTGAAGAGGGTCAGCGAGGGCTATGTCTAACATGAATTGGGATTCTATTCCAGAGTGAGGGGAGCCTTTGGGAAATGAATCTGTCCCTCCAGCATGTCCTATTTATTTTTGTGCTGAGGTTTAGGTCCCTGGAGCGTGTAGCTCTAAGAGACTTGGATTTTTTGAGGTGGAGCATGTCCATTAATTCTGGGTTTAACATGGCTTTGTACGTCAGGCATGGATCGCCTCTGAGTAGGCGGTAAGCAACTGAGTAGAGCTGGAGTTTCTTTAGTCAAGCTGCATAGGACATCTGTTTGTAATCCATGATCCTCTTGGTGAGGTACTTTTGGGGTCTCTCCAGTTGCTGAAGATGTCGGGTAAGGTACATCCCAAAAGGGACATTGTATTCAATTATGGGCCTGATGAGTGACGAGTAAAGGGGCACAATGACCTCTCTTGATCTAGATGCGAACCCTTTTGTGATAAGGTGGGATATATAGAAGGTCTTTCTAACCACTTTGGCAACGTGATTATCAAAGGAGAGATTACTATCTACATTGGTCCCCAAATCTCTAATTACTTCTTCCGTACATAATGGATTATCACCTATGTGGTAATTTGTGGGCACCTTGTTTTTCCCAAAGGGGATGACTATGCACTTTTTAGCATTTAGCTTGAGGCCGTGGCTCTGGCACCAAGCATCCGTCTCTGTGAGACCCTTTTGGAGGATGCTTGTGTCAGCTGGAGATTCAATTATGGCCCCTAGTTTGCAGTCATCTGCGAACTTTGTCAGCCATAATCCCCCTGTGTTAGCCTGAACCTCAGAGAAGTATATACCGAACAAGAGAGGTCCCAGAACTGAGCCCTGTGGGACGCCACTTGTAACTGGTTTGGATTTGGACATGGCACCTATGATTCTGACCATGTGAGTTCTATATCTGAGCCAGTTTGCAACCCATCTTGTGATATAGGGGTTGATATTTAAGCTGGCAAGCTTATTTATGATACCCAAGTGGGGTATTGTGTAGAAGGCTTTTGCAAGGTCCAGGTAGGCTGTGTGGACTACCTTGCCCTCATCTATGGCTTTGGTAACTATTTCAAAGAAATCAACTTGGTTTAATAGGCAAGATCTGTCCTTAACAAAGCCAAATTGGGTAGGGTCCAGTGTCTGGAAGTTCCCAATGTCTTTGTTTATGAGTTCCATGATAATACGCTCCATAGTTTTACCGACCAGACTAGTCAGGCTTATGGGGCGATAGTTTCCGGGGTCCGTTGTGGCACCACCTTTGTGGAGTGGGACCACTGTAGTTGTACGCCATTCTTTGGGTACATATCCTGTAGTAAGGCTAAGTTTGAACAGTGACTTAATGTGAGGGTTCAGTTCTTCTTGGAGCTCATGTAAGACGCAGCCTGGGACACCGTCCGGTGCCATAGATGCTGTGTTTCTTGCTTTGGAGAGGGCAGCTTTCACTTGTGCATCTGTGATGTTAGGGAGGTTACATTCAGTTGGGATAGGCATTTGCTCCTTTGGGGGGAAGGGGGGGGTTTGCGCTGAATCTGCCAGCCAGGATGTTGGCTATGTCTGTAGGTTCGGTATATTTTGCACCGTTATGCAACAATTCAGAGCATATCTGGGAGTTTCCGCTCATGTTTCTGACATAACTAAAGAAGGCCTTGTGATTATCTTTAGTGTCTAGGGCACTTTTTCTTTCGAAACTGGCCTTTGATGATTTTATGAGGGATCGAAGTTTCTTGCTAATACTGATCAGAGATGCCTTCCCTTTTTGGGATTTTGCTCTGTCGTTTAGTAGCTTCCTCCTTCTGTTGTATAGCTTATTTATGGCCGGGGTCCACCAGACCGGTCTCCTGTTTTTGGAGGAGTGAGTTTTGGTTTTATTTGGGATAGCACGATCCATGCATTCCTACAGGTGCTCATAGAATGCATTTGTAAAGGATTCAGCGGATTGGGCTGTATTATCCTCTGGCCCATGGGCTTTGAAGGATTCCACCTCAGTCTTGAGAAGAGCAAAGTTGGCTTTTGAGAAATTCTTTACAGTGATTTCCTTGGTTGGGGGTGGGGACGGGATATGGATGTCCAGGGAAATTTGTTTATGGTCTGATGTTACCAATGAGGGGTTTACCTCTGGTGTGGAACATAGAGTCCCCATGCTGGTGATGACCAGGTCCAATATGTTGTTCCCTCTTGTGGGAGTGGTGACCAGTTGTTCCATTGTGTTAGAGTTTATAAATTCAAGGAACCGTTGGGTGAGGGTGTTTGGGTTTGAGTAGTTTTCCCAGTCAATGTTTGGGTAGTTGAAGTCACCCAAAAACATAGTGTTTGGAGAGACCTTCATATTCTTCAGTGTTCTCAGGAATGCCAAGTGGGGTTCCTGTAATAGGGAGGGTGTTTTGTAGCAGGCTACAAAATGAAAGTCAGTTTTGCCTGCTTTTAGTTGCACATGAATGGTTTCTGATGCTTTGTGCAGTGCCACTAACCTGGAGGTGTAGGTATCTTTGATGAATATAGATACTCCACCTCCTTTTGTGCTTCAGTCTGAGTTTTGGGGCCGAAACGCATGGTATGAGTTATAACCTGGTAGTGCTGGGGTGCTCTCAGGAGCCTTGAACCATGTTTCTGTTACTGCACAGACATCAATTTTCTCCATACTGAGGAGAGCCTTGAGTGCGTGCATCTTGAGGTTTAGACTTCTGGCATTGAGTAGCATTACCTTTAGTTTTTTTATCCTTGGGTTGTCTATGGAGGTGGGTTTGTCCTTTGAGCCTTGCCTAAAAAAGGCACTATGGGGGTGGCAAGAGCCTTGGCCAGTATACAAAAGCCTAAGGGTGACAGGTGCAAGCCGTCCCTAGCAAAGCAATGTGGCTTGTTGAGCATGTCATCCCAGGCTGACAGACACTGGATTCCCTTTGAATGACACCAATACTTTAGCCATTTGTTGAAACTGATCATTTTGTCTTTATACTGTGGCATCATTCTTGGTGAGGGCAAGATGCTACTCAAGGTCAGGGTCATACTAGCCTGGGCTACATGGTCAGAGAGCTTTTCTATGTCTCTTTTCATGTAGTCCAGGGAGGTACGTCTCAGGTCATTCCCACCAGCATGGACAATGATGGAGTCATACTTGTACTTGCTTTGGAGTGACCTGAGTGCTTGCATTATGTGGCGGATCCTGGCACCCAACAGGCAGCTTACAGTGACCTTCTCCTTTTTCAGTCTGGTGAGCAGAACGTCAATGTGCCGGACAATAGAGTCCCCTATAACAAGTGTATTTGGTGTGTTGTTTGGCCTTAAGGGCTGTGGTTGTGAGGCACACTGATTTTGTGAGATATGTGATTCATGGGTATGGTCGAGGGGTGGCTGTTGCTTGAATATCTGCTAAGGAGGGCTTTGCTGTTTAGGCAGATTTTTATTTAGAGCCTCCGAGTATGTATTTGTGTGTTTATGTGTTGGGTAGGCAGATGCAATAGTTCTGTGTGAGACTGGATTTGTGGTGTGGGTGGTTACCTTTTCCTCCTGACTGACTGTGCCAGTGTTGGGTTGAGAGAGCTCTGCCTCCAGTTTGGCTGTGTAACTGCATCTCTCACATGTATTAGATTTTGTTGGAAGGAGGAGAGGGTTGTCTGTGTACATAAGGCAATTGTAACATTGCCTCAAAATTCCCAGATTCACCAGCTGGACTGGAGAGTAGCCTTGAAACTGACCCTTGGACATACCAGATTAGTATAGGGATGATTAGGAAAGGGAACTGATTTTTCACTTGATCAGGAAGGACCAATCAGGAGTCTAATACTTATGAGAAGTCAAGGAGGGTGTAGTGCTTTAGTTAGTTAGTGTTTCCTTATAAGAGCTGAGCAAGTGCAGGGCTTTAGAAAGAGAATAGAGTGATTACTTTGAGAGTTTGAACAGTTCTAAGGGAAAAAGTGAAGAGCAGACTTTGTGGAGCCTGGAATAGTTTAAACCTGTTTAGGCGGTGCTGCCTTTCGCTGTTCAGTGTGCAAAACCGCGTAAAAAGAGTTGTAGGGTTTTAAGAGAGAGAGAGATCAAGGAGTTTAGAATTGACCCAAAATGGCCAATAAAACTACAGCTTCTAGGTAGTAACCACTCCTCCAGGGACAGGCAGGCTGTTCAGTGTTAACCACTCTCACTGGTGAACACAGAGACTTCCCTTTAGCCCAAGCAAGCACTGGCCTTCTAGAAACTTCCAAACAGTTCAGAACAGCAAATCTGTAACTGAACTTTCTTAACTTTCAGAAAGTGGGAAAAAAGCAAGATTTTTTTTCTTTTTGTTGTAGTTTAAAGGTAGCAGAGATACACAAGCAGCAAAATAATCACAACGGTGCAATAAATGACCCCACACTTGAGTGCTAGGCCAAAATCAGGTAAAATGCAGTTTTTAGAGAAAAAAACGATTTTAAATTAAGTGCAACACAGGAAATGCAGTAAACAGGCTCTAGATGTGTTCCATGTACTGTTACTGTTACAGATATAAACTTTAGCAAACCGGAAAATGCCAAAGAGTAGGTGGCAAAGCAGTAAAACCTAACAAAAAATCAGAAGAAAATACTTAAAATCACAAAAGTGGCTCCTTTTCTTCTCTCAGCATTTTCTCCCCTTGGTAGGTGCTTCAGCAACAACTAGCAAGCCTGAAAAGACCTTAAATGAACTTTTTATAAATTAAAACATTTTTATGAATTCAGCAATTTAAAAAATAAGTATTAATTAAGTAATTGGAATTTATGGAGTAGAAGTAGTTAATCAAATTTAAGTATTGATTTTGTAATGTATTATTTGTTACATACAATTGTTCACAATCAATGCAATTATGTTCAACAGGGCAAAGTATGTGGTCTCTGTGGCAACAACAATGGCAATACTAAAGATGACTTTAGAACAAGAGACAACATTCAAGTCGGAGATGCACTAGTAGTTGGGAACAGTTGGAAGAATTATGGATCTTTGTGTTCAAATGTGAAAACAGAACTATTTCCATGTGATGCAAATCCCTATTGTAGAGCCTGGGCATTTGGAAAATGCAGTATTATTATGGGCCCTACCTTTAAAATATGTCACAACAAGGTAAGAATTTAAACTGTTTTTAATTTTCTTAAATATTCATCACTTTGCATGCACTGCTGTAAAATGCTTTAGAATATAGACAGAATTTCAGGCTACTACAAATTGTGATTTTCTTTTTTCCTTGTAGGTGAACCCTCAGCTATTTTATGATGCTTGTGTTCAGGAAGCATGTGTTTGCAATATGGGAGGAACATTCTCTGGATTTTGTACTGCTGTAGCAGTGTATGCAGAGGCTTGCAATAATGCAGGTGTTTGTATTAGGTGGCGTACACCTGACATTTGCCGTAAGTTCCTTTAGTTAGTCTACATATAATTTTAATTGAATGATATGCACTCAAAACTAAAAGACAAACTGATTATTTGAGGAAGAATCATTTGACTTATTTGCAAGTGAATTTCTGGTCATGTTTTTGCATGGCTTTAAGTAGCTACTAGATTTAAAATACTGCATTTATTTTATATTTATATTTATATGCATATTTCACTGAACCAGTTATACTAGTTTTGCCAACACTTTTCATTTAAAGTGTAGATCACAAAAACTTCTTGATGTAGGTTCTTTATTTTCCTATCTTTTCCATAAGTGCCGTAGGATCCTTTACATCCACAACAGCTATCACCAACTCTGGCAGATGGGGTCTCACTTTAACCTCTCATCCAAAGTACGACACACTAAGGAGTGCAGCACACTTCTTTGCTGCACTAAATGGGTATAACAATCCTTTTTGTAGCTACCAAACATATTCTACTCAAATGTGGACAACATGGACAAAGGCCTTCTTGCAATAACTCTGTTCATTGACCTTAAGAGGACCTTTGGCCAGTTTAACTCATTTTGCTGAATAAACTATACCTTTTGCCTTTTTTTCTGATGATACCATAAATAGGATTAGAAATTGCTTCTCAAAGAGCAATGTCAATGTCCTTTCTGAGAAAGCCTTCTCTGGAAATGACACAACAATCAGTAGAGTGCTACAAGGGTTTATCTTTGGTGCTATCCTTTTTTTTACATTATTAAAAAAAAAATCCCTTTCTTCTCACTTCACTTATGCCCAATGTTATCTACAGATCACTTGATTATTCTATAGAACCTTGTCATCACAATGAACAAAGCATGCTAGAGGGATAGGTTCCTGACCCAGAGACCCAGAGACTCCCCATACTCTGGAATAGACTGCCCATACATGTCAGGCAGAGCGCCTCCTTGGCCCTCTTCAAAACGAACCTTGACGATTGGATGGGAGATAGGAAATTCCCCCCTGGGATCACGTCAGTCACCCTGCTAGACAGGGGTGCAGGCCAGGAAGTAAATGTTGTGGGAAGAAATATTCAGGGAATTGTTATGGCTAGGCTTGTATATTTCCTAGGGCTGATAGCCTAGTATCAACTTATGACCCTATGAATATACCCAAACTATAGTCAATTCCCCAGACTTTCCTAGATGAATTTTGTGTTTACTTTCATAACTCTTATTTATTTATGTATTTATTTTTTTATTTAAATTTACTAAATTTTATAACCATGGTAGAACACTCATCCAGATGGACCATTTTCAATTTTAGCTTGGCTGTACACATCCACAGTAATTTATACAAATATATGCTTAATAAAAGTAAAAATAAAATTATACCACGAACAACTCCAAACGAACCAAAAACAGAAATGCCAGTATTCCAAATAGCACAGATGAATAGTCCACAACAAGTGTTTAGCGCTTTCAATCACTTTTTTATTTTTGTGACCTTCCTCAGAAAAGGTTTTCTGAGGAAGGTCACAAAAATAAAAAAGTGATTGAAAGTGCTAAACACTTGTTGTGGACTATTCATCTGTGTTATTTGGAATACTGGCATTTCTGTTTTTGGTTCGTTTAAAAATAAAATTAACAATGAACCTGTGTGCATCCGTGTATATATATATATGTACACACAAACACACACACACACACACACACACACACACATATATATGTATATATATATATATATATATATATATATATATATATATATATATATATATATATATATACACACACACACACACACACACACACACACACACACACATATATATATATATATATATATATATATATATATATATATATGGGTCCATATCACTTGGTCGACAGTTCATTTGATCGACAGTTCATTTGATCGACAAGCATTTTAGGTGGGGGGCTTTGCCCCCACACCCCCTAACTATATATATCAACTCCAGGGTCGCACAACATTGGGGAAGGGGGCAAATGCTTGTCGATCAAATGAACTGTCGACCAAATGAACTGTCGATCATATGAACTGTCGACCAAGTGATATGGACCCATATATATATATATATATATATATATATATATATATATGCAAGATTCTCAGAAATAATGCAAGTAATGCACTTATTAGAAACAGCGGGTATATATTTTGAGGTATGGTGAATTAGATTATAGCCTCTTTGTGGAAGTAGATACACACAGCAACTTTGTGGAAAAAAAATAGTTCTCTCCAAAATTCTTGGTAATTGGGGACTGACAGAATTGTTATAAGGATGGAAACCCAGATTTGGCATGCAAGGTGGGAGAAAATGTGGCCTGATGCATGAAGGCTGTTCCTTGGCATAAACAGGGAGGGCTGTCTATTTCATTGTTAGTAAAAGTTGTAGTTGGTGGGTTCTATGGTCATTTGAGTGACAGAGATGGGGAAAGATTCAAGTATTAAGAGACTGTTAGCCAAACTGATCTTTGCTAGATGGATCACCATTTAGGTTTTCAAGACATTGCAGTAATATCATTTCTTGGAGGTAGGAAAAGTAAATCAGAAAATGTTTTTGACTGTAGTTTTGATGAGCATCAGGTTATTTTTGGATGTATTGACAAAAGCTGGGAGACCATACACAAACTGTGCTATCAGTATGTCTTTACCTATGACTAGCTGTTCTACTATTAAGTAGATGAGTGAAAACATTGGATATTTTCTTGACTAGAGAAATAGTCAATTTTGGATTTTTTGTGCCTTCAATATAATGCTGGAAGTTGAGGTTTTAGTCAAGGCAGATCCTCATGAATTTGAAGAGAGATGTTGTTTCAGTGAGCTGGAGGATATTATATTGAATGGTCCAAGTTTTGGGAACAGTGTCTTGTTTTGCCTTGTGCCAAAGATCATTTATTTGAATGTGTAATTGATGATCAGGTTGCATAGATGGAATAAGTCATTCTGTACTGAATTTTTGATGTTGGATGGGGAGGTGTTAGCTTTTTAGTTGATGACATCAGGAGATCTAATGGCAAGTTAATTATAAATAAAGTAAAGCAGTGGGTATTGCATTGTAGCACACATTGTTACTGGTAGAAGGAATTGGAAGTAAAGGAACCGACCTTAACTTTTAAATGTCTATCATGAATGAAATCCAGAATCATTGGCGGGCACCTTAGCTTATTCCTGCTGAGATAAGACAATTAAGTGTAGTCTGTGATCAGTAAGATAAAAGGCTTTGGACAGGTCACTGAAGACTGTAGCTGTCAAGAGATTGCTATCCATAGTTTGGAAGATGTTATAGGTTAGAGTGTAAAATGCAGTTATTGTGCTTCTGTCTACCTATTTGCCATCCTGAATGGAAATAACATGCAGTGCTGGTGAAGTTGTTCTGTGAGTTGTCTGAATTTTGCCATCTTTAGTCATGGCTGATTTGGCTCAGGTTCTTTTGGGATGTGGTGAACTACTTGTTTCTCAAGAGAAAGTACTGACATTGTTGTGAAACATACGTTCTACAACTGGTAGGACAGGTGTAGAATGTTTTCTTTACACATAATGATAAACCAAGGGAGTAGACCATCCACACCTAATAGAGAGATTTTGGTGATTTTGATACGTCTTTTTTTGTAACATTCAATTGGAGTTTCTTGAAGTGGAAGGCTGGAGTGTAGATTGGTGTCTCTGGTTCCATGGGGGAGAGTGTTTTATGGTTTGCGGATGGAGGATGGGGTCACTATGCATTATTTAATGAAGTTTAGATTGGATAGGACATCCGAGAAAGAAGAGGTACATTTTTGTTGGGAGATGCAATGATGTGATCTTCCTGTAAAGTGGATAAAAGATTTCCACATTTGCTTTGGGGAGTTAGTTACTGAGCCTTGGGATCTCCTTGGTGAACAGGCTTTGTGTTTAATGGAACCCTTTTGACTATTTTTTTAGTTCAATAATGTTTCCCTATTATTGGGAGGGTGAGTATGTTTTTATATGTGCCAGATGTCTGTAGATGTTTTTAAATTAATTTGTGACCCTCTGACTCTGAGTTCTTTTGAACAGTCTGGTTATGATTGGAAAGTATTTTTCTTATAGCTGGTGTAGTTTTCCAATCAGTGAGATAACAATGAGCTAACAATGCACTTGGGTCTGAGCTTTGCAGGACTTCCAAGTTGACTTTTGATTGACCTTGTAATTAAGCAATTTTTGTGTGTGTGTGGGTTTTTGGCCGAGAATGAGATAAGCCTGGACAGAGGATTTTGTGCAGGTGATATTTATGGAGAAGTTTATGAGGCACAGTCACTTAAGGATGGGGAGAATAGAAAGGGTGGAGGTACTGTGTGCAACATTTGTGATTAATAAGTCAACACACATGGGTGTTTACTGGTTTTGATTTTAGACCTGTCAGGCTCTCTTTGAAGCTTCGCATTGTTTCCTGAAGTGATTTTATGAGTTTTGAATTAAGCATATGCAAGTCATAGACTTTGGAGTAGGCAGTACATGCATATTTTTTTGGAGTTATATGGCTAGAAATTGGCAAATTGAAATATTTTAAGTTTAAATGGGACTGTCCTGTTCACAACTTATTGTGATAGTACAATTGTCAAGATATAGAGGCCACAGGTCTGACCATTTAGTTGGCTGACTAAAACATACCCTCAGTGTTTAAGAAGGCTCTAACACACCATTAAGATTAGAGCATGAATTACAGACAAAGCCCAAACTTATTGTGTGTGTGTGTGTGTGTGTGTGTGTGTGGGGGGGGTGGGGTGGGGTCATGAACAGGCAAATATTGTTCTTCTCCAATGTTTACAATAAAATGGTAAGTTTGCATAGTTTTCAACAAGTGATTCTTTAGACATTAGGCAATATTTAACACTATGAATATCGCCTTGAGTAGAATATATAAATTAAAGAGGATACCCTTGTATGGTGTATTACACAAAACACAAGTCAAGTTCTGAATATAACAAAATAATGCTATAACCTGAACATGACATCTGTGTATTTGTAATATGCAGTACATACTTAATGAAAAATAACAATTGGCCTATGATAACTGGCTATTTCAGGCTGACATAGCAGCATCAGTCGAATGTTATAGCAAGGGATCACAATGAAAGATTCATTTTAATGTCATCATTAAACTTTCTTAAATAGGTTACTGCCTCTATAACTAGTCTCCATCAAATAATGGCCTTTAACTCATACAGCTTGGTTTTGGTCCCTATATTTTTATTTTACTATATCTCTTGAGCCTATTATTCTACATGCTACTTTACTCTGCTCTTGCAGCAGCTTTATGGACAAAAAAAAAAAAAAAAGATAGAGAGAGAGATGTGAATGTTGTTTATACATGCCTGTACAAAACTGATTATAGTTCCCATACTATAACTACCTTACATTTCTGTAAATACTTGGTGATATTTATGATGTTTACTTGAACTGATAACTGATGACTGATGTAAAATTGTAACTGCAAGTGATGTTCATTATACTATGTATATAACTGCTCATGTGATATGATGTTTTGTAACCTTTCTTGAAGCTTTTCTCCCTGGGCCTCCACTGAAAATGGGTTTCTGACCCAGTGGACTTTCTTGGTTACCAAACGTCAATAAATAAATAACTAAATAAATAAATAAAAGTGGTATATGGTCAGTATCTTACCTTGGTTTGTTCTGTTGTTACAGCTGTTTTCTGCGATTATTATAATGCACCAGGACAGTGCAGATGGTACTATGATCCTTGTGGAAATGAGAGGCAAAAAACATGCTCAGGATATCATCACAATCGTAATGACAGCAGGTTTTCTATCACACTAGAAGGTCAGTACTTCTCATGTGTGTGACTAAATGACAGAGATCTTAACCTGAATTTTTTCAAACTTAAAAAAATATAATACTAATAAAGAGCTATTCTACTATGCATAGATTCTAGTTCTATAAATTAACAAGAAGGGTTGTAATTTAAATGTATTTCATGGAGCTGTAAAACTCATATTTCTACTTTTGTAAATTAGTCTACATACATTATTGATTTTTGGAAAGAAAATAAATCATTTTAGCATTGTTTATGCATGTTTAATATTGAAAGTAAAGCTGTGCTTACTCACTATTGGATTAACATAAAATGAAGAAATCATCATTAATGTTAATTTGTATATCTTCTGCATTAACTTTTGTGCATGACTAATTTCACATTTATTCCACATGTACAAATGTGTACTGTTATTTGTATTCAGGATGCTATGCCCGATGTCCCAAGGATGCACCATTCCTTGATGAAAATACAATGACGTGTGTGAAGCTATGTGACTGCACCTGCTTTTATAATAATCAAATATTGCTACCAAATGAAAGTATTACTATATCATCAGATGGCTGTTGCAAAATATGGTAAGGCACATCCTATCATAAATACAGCTATAGTAGTTAATAATGCAAATATAATTTTTAAGGTTCTGATTTTGATACTCTTTAGAAAAAATACTACAGTTGACAAAAATGCAATCAGATATTTAGCTAAAGTATTTCTAGGAACATTTCTCATGCGATGCTGCTTTTCCAGATGCTGTCTATAATGCTGCTTGTAGGAAGTAAATTAATTATTATACTGAAGATTACCCATCTTGCCTGGTCAATGTAACAATGATATAGGGTTGCATATTTCCTATATTTGTTATCCGACTATGACATGATTCCTCCTGGGAAACTCTGAAACTTATCATGGAAGTAACTCTTAAAAGGTTCCCAGAAACAATTGAATGGAAGTTTTGATGTTGAGCAGTACTGCAAAATTGTCTCCAGTATCTCATTCATTTTGTCTACAAATTCACAGAACTGGGTAAATTATATAGTGAATCCAGTGAATGGAGCATATCCCTCCCAGGAGGGTGACTAGTTAACTCCAGGGTTCCGTGGTCAGACAGGGGAAATTATTTCAGTTTGGAATAGTATTCCACTGCTTCTGCTCTTAACCAACTATTATCTGTTCAGGATCACATTAAGATAACTTGAATAATGCGTAGCTATAATTTATTTCAGAGATCTCAGTGCATATCTTTAAAACTGCAGACATAGAAAATAGGGACAAAGGGCCTTGAAAAGTATGTCCATTCAGCCAAAATATGGAAATCTAATAACATAAAATGTGAATACCAGATATCACCAATTTCCTTCTTACTGGAGGAATGTGAGATACTGCTCAGAAACACTTAAAAAAAAGAAGTGACAAAAATGATGTAACAATATAAGCAGATTGTCAAAGAGACAGTATAAAATCTACAGACTTTAATTTGTTTATTTATTTGATATTTGACATTTGTTTACCAGGTTAATATAACTGGGTGGATGCCCATTTTCAGTTGAGACCCAAGGAGAAAAGCTCCAAAAGTATTATACATGATAAAAATATCAAAAATACATTAAGTATAGTGGTAATAATATACACTATAACAGTAATGACATACAGTTTCACCATATACATAGTCACAGTAACAGTAATAATACACAGCATCACAGTAATCACATACAGATTCATCATATACATAGTCACAGTAACAACGACATACAGTATAACAGTAATCAATAGTTTCATCATATTCATATTCACAGTACAGTTTTTTACAGTTGTGAGGCATGAGGTAGGTTCAGTTATAATAGGCAACAACACACCAGGACCAGAGTGTCTTAGTATAGCCTACTTCATGGAACAAGTATAGGATAACAGAAGGAGTAAAACATTTTAATTGAAAAAAGATGTATAAGTAGAAGCAGAGGGGGAGAGGTACATTAAGGTATGTCAGTGCAATATCAAGTCCAAGAGTTTTATAGATTGTTCTTTAATGTTTTTTTTAACATTATTGAGTCAGGAAAAAACAGCTGAGCATTTGTGGATTCCGTTCAAGCAGCTTTATTATGTACAAACACATCAGGATTGAAGTTTAATAACTTTAGCTTCAATAAACTTATAAACAAACTAGCAATCACACTCATATCACTGTCTGGCTGAACTCTCAAAATGGCACTAAAGTTAGCATGTGCTTGCTATTTATATGCACATGCTGGCCTTGGAAATGCTTTTATAGGTAAAACATACACAATCTATTCTACAAGTATGTATTAGAAATTGATGTTAAGTATAGGGGCAGTTTGTTCTACTCACTGGTGACTGAGTGATTATAGACAAGTTTGCCAATGGCTTTATTAGGTTTGTAGAGCTGCAGAAGGTGTTGGTCTGAGCTGCAGAGCGTACAGTTAGGAATGTAGAGAGTGATCAGAGTTGAGAGAGCAGTTCAGGAGTGGGTTTGGTTTAAGGTGAGTTAGGTGTAGTTGAGGCAGAAGGATTTGATGGCACAATTCTAGCCACTGTAGATTTTTTGGAGATAGGCAGTGGTGTGAGCAATAGGTTTGATTAGCAGCAAATCTGGCGATTATGTTATGTGTGAGTTCTAGTTTAGTGAAAAGATTTGTTTGAAGGTTAGTAAGGATTGGGGTAGCATATAATAGGGTGGGTAGTAGGTAGGCTTGTGCTAGACAAAGTTTCAATTCCTTTGTCAGAAATTGTCTGTTTCTATAGAGTAGGCCATTTTTGATGAGTCTTTTTAAGCAGTTTTGGATATGAAGATCAAATTTTATTAGATCATCAATAATGACCCCTAATAGTTTAGTGTGGGGTTCAACATTGATAGTTGTGGTGAGATTTAGGGATGAAGAGGAGGAGTTTAGTTTTATTTGGGCTGAGTAGGAGTTGGTTGGATGTTAGCCATTTTCCAAAAGGGTGAAGAGATTCTTGGGTTAGGGTGAGATGGTGAGGAAGATTGTTGGAGGTAGAAACTATTGTAGAGTCATTGGCATGTTTTATTAAAGAGGAATGAGGACAGGAAAGATTGTGGTTGTTAGTGAAAATGTTACATAGTAGGGGTCCAAGAATGGAGGCTTGGGAACCCCTGTTTGGACTGGGAGGAAAGGGGATCATACAAAGAGCCATCTTACAGATTGAAGTCTGTTGGAGAGGTAGCTAGAGAACCAGCAAAGAGCAGAGTTGGAGAGATTAAAGCTAGATAGTTTGGACAGAAGAAGGTTGTGGGACACAGTAGCAAAGGTCTTTGAGAGGTCAGACATGAAAATAATTTATTGTTGTCTCGAGAGCTACAGATTGTCAATGAATGTACTGCGGTTAGAGTGAAAGCCATGTTTGATAAAGGAGAAGAAAATATTTTCTTGTAGTAGATAAACTGTTTATGTATGCATTTTTTAAGAATGTGTGATAGAAGAGATGGAATAGCAATAGATCTGAATTTAGAGGTGTCAGTGAAGTTACCTCCTTTATGAAGGGGGAATGACATAAAATTTCTTCCAGATATCAAGGACTGTGTTTTCTTGGACTGATCTATTGACAAATATGGAGATGGGATATGCAACTGAATTTGCTGCTAATTTAAGGAAAAGATGTGGTAATTTGTCTGCAGAAGTTGACCGTGTTTTGAGTTTACTGAGAAGTAATCTGATATAAGCAGTGGGGACAGGTTTAAGAGAGAATAAGGTTATATAGGTGGATAGGGGAGAAGTAGAGGGTTTGGTTTTTGTGACTTTTTTAATTGGTTTCTGAATTGAGTCAATGATGAAGGCCTTAAGAAGTGTAGCAGTATCTATGGCAGAGCAATTAGGGGAGGGGTTTGGTACAGAGGGCTTACCTGGGTGTAGCAGTTTGTTGACAGTATTCCAGAATTTTTGGGGGTTACGGTGGGGGAGTTTGTGGGTTTAGATAAATGTTTTTTGTTGTCAAGATTAACTTGTTTTTTAGTTAAATTATATAATTCTTTGTAGCACTGAGGATTGAAAGGAGATTTTTTTTGCCAGTTTTTCCATGCATTATCTCTCTTGTGTGTAAGGGAGTGCCTTGAGTTCTCCAAGAAGCAAAGTTGGATATAATCCTAATTTTCCTGATGGGGCCAGGGAGTTTAAGGTATTAAGAAAGATGCTATTAAATTTTATAACAGCTTCTTCTAGGGAGAGGTCATGGAAGAAGGATTAGTTACTAGATGAAATGATATGATTAAAATGGCAGGGTTGAATCTAGAAAGTTTGCAACAATCTTTGTATTGATGGGATTTGGATACTTAGGGGAGTGTCTCCAGATAGAGGTAGGGATGTGGTCACCTCGAGAATCAAGGAGTATGGAGAGGTTGTTGTAGAGGTTGAGTTTGGAGGTGAGGATCCAGTCAATTGTAGTACCTGTATCAGAATGCTTATTCAGGCGAGTGGGGGTAGTGATTAGTTGGGAGAAGTTATAAAGGTTAATGCTGGCATTTGAAAAATCAGTGGATAGAGAATTCCAATTGATGTTAAAGTTGTCCAGTATAATAGTTTCATAGGAGATATTTTGTGATATTCAGGAGAGAAAGTATTCAAGGATAAGGATGTTGTTTCCTGGAGGTATATAGATGGTAGCTATGACTATCTTTTTGTAATTGCTCAATTTGCAATTAAGTATGAGGACTTCTGCTGGGTGGAAATTTGGTGGTGTAAAAGATATGGGGTAGAGGGTGAGTCACTCTGAGTACAGTATAACTACAGTTCCCCCTTTTTTCATGAGTCTTTCCTGGCAAATGATATTATGCCAGGGGATAAGATTTCACTGATTTATATATATATATATATATATATATATATATATATATATATATATATATATATATGGAGTTTTAGCCATGCTTCAAATATGGTGAGAATTCTGGGGTGTGGAGAGATATCTAGGAGTGTAGTTCAGTGACTTTCTTTTGAATACTTTGAATGCTGATAGATAATCCAGTAAAATGTCTGGTAGCTGAGGAAGTATACATCTGAAAGGAGAAAAATGGAGGGGAGAAAGAGGAGATGTGGGATGGGCAGAGACAGAGGAGTTGGAGGCAGGTCCTGGGTTGAGGTTTATATCTCCTGAGGGTAGTAAGTTTAGTATAAGGAGTTTAGAACTTGAGTAGTGTAGGTTAAAATATATTTTTGGTAGATAGTGAGGGCTGAGGGAATAGTTTTATTTTAAGTAGGTGAGAGTCATTGTAGTAGAATAGAGCAGGGGCACTAAGGAATGGATGAGTTGAGAGATGAGTTTGAGGTCAGGTAAGTATAGGGACAAGGTTTATGTATGTTAGGGTGTGATGGCAGGAGGTAGAGACAGAGAAACAGAAGCAGAGTTGTAGTGAGGAGAAGATGTCTCATGTTGTATGATAGGGTAAAGACAGATGGAGAATAAGTTTGGAAGCAATGTAACAAGGAGGGGATGGTGAATAATACTGTGTGAAAATAATAATAGTGTAGAGAGTATGGAGGTAGGGTTAGGCTAATCTGTAGGATATTTTCGTATGTCAGCAGGAAAGAGAGAGCTGATAGGAGGGTGTGGGAGAAAGAGGGAGTGGCAAGAAGAAGTGGTTTTGATGGATGGATTATAAATGCAGAGTATGTGGGGTGGGTGGGAATGGGGGCAGAGTTAGGGAGCAGAGTCACCCTTAGCGCAGTGAGGGTAGATGGAGCAGGTTGAGTCATGAGGTTCAACTGTTTTGCAAAATTCTGCCATGCAAGGTCATTTATTTTTGTTTCTTTGAAGAAAATGAAACTTTCATCAGTGTTAGCAAGTCTGGCAGGAGATTTGTATATATTCTCAGATTAACTTGTATTGTATGCCAGCATGTCTAATTGTGAAATGTAAATAAGTTTTAAAATGTTGAGTATTTCCCTGCTTATACAAAATGTTTAAAGAATCTGTCAGTGTTTTGATACATTTCTAATTGCACATGTTTGTGAGGGGGATTCTAAAGTACAAACAATTTGTGGAGAGTCAGCTGAACAGTGGTTGATATCATTAGAATGTGATTATTTAAATAGCTGAGAGACAGGAAAAAAAATGTTTTCAAACAGCTGACTGTTATTTTTTAAAATAAGACAGTTGAGACTGTTGACCTGAACTATAAGTGACTGCTGAAATTAGTTGAAGAGCAGTTAGTGCTGAGCAGTTTGTGAAGAGTTGCAGTCAGTCACAGTGCTGTGCAGAAACCCCAAAAAAGGTCTAACCAAAAACTGTAATACTGCCTTTGACTTGCTGTTATGTTTTAGATTAGATCAAGACAATATTCTCTATTTAGATTAGGAAAGTTTAGTTATTTAGATAGCATTTTTCTAAGATGATGGACATCCTTCCTACAGTTTAATTTTATATTTTTGGTGATTAAATTTTGGTGTTTATTGAAACTTATTGATTTACATCCTTGTAATCATTTTACTTACTATTAAATGTTTTTCATTACTTTACACTGTGGCTGGATAATCAGTGTGTTCTTTAGAGATTAGAGAGTGCTTATACCTGTTTGATACTCCACAGGTCACCTTGAAAGCCTGACTGCTTCTGATCATAACTATCATTTATGCTGATATTTAAATTTTAATTGATTACTCTTTAAAGGGCGTTTAGATCTGTCTGACTCTGGTGGCAGCATTACCATTTCTATTGGGGAGGGGACACAGCTGGAAATCTGTGTCAGGCTTCCCATAAGTATTTGAGTGTGTGGGATATAAATTTATTTTGAGTGTGAGTCAGAGGTCTTAAATCTCAACATGTTGCTCGGAAGTGCATGATAAGAGATTATATTTGGGATGGACAGAGATATATAGACCAGTCCCAGGAAAATAGAGCATGTTGCTGTTGTGCTCTTAAGAGAAATTGTGGTATTTTTATCTTGTGTGCTCAGTGGTCTAGTGGTTTCACTGACACTCCCACAGTGTAGTCTGTGGTGAGGATTGAGGCTCCTTAATTACTGACCTGGGTTTAATTGGGAATGTCATTTTATTGTTGACACTCCAGTAAGAAAGTAGCCGGATGTCACATTAATTATTATGCATTCAGTAATCTGAACCAAAAGGGAAATGTGAGATATGTATCCTCTTTCTTTAAATTAGTGGTACCACTAGCATGTTGGTCATGTAGTGCAGTTTTCTATGGATTATACAACTTCATAAATCATGTGTGAAGGCAAGATTTAGAAAATTGTGTAAAGGTGTAGATTTTGTCTGAAACATAGGTCATATCTACAAAATAGGTACATCATCTGCAGGAGTAAATCATGCTTGAAAATAGATTAATTCCCCAAAATAGGGACAGTTCAGTGTTTTTTCACATTGGAGCCTATATAAGTGAATCACATTATACATGAAGTCTCATTTCAAACCTTAGCTAGTGGTGTTATGATATGCAAAACCAGTGATTTTAAATCTAGTACATAAGTTGTAGTTTCATAGGCATATACTAAGCTAACAACCACCATAAGTCTAGCCATCAAACCCAAACCAATTTTGTTCCTATGTATCATGGAAATGTATTAGATGTGGGCATATTAGGAAGTTTCTCAAGGCTGTGTGATGCTAGTTTGGACATAAGTACTGTCTGACTGTCTATCAGAGATATGGGGGGCCAGACCTGGAATTAATTTCTAATTTACTATGCATTTATCATGGTTGTGCTTAAATATGATTAGGGATGGCCCCTACTTTACAGGGATGTCACAAGCAAAATTTAAATCTTTGAATCTAGTAGCTCTGAGGCTGTTCATTTTGCAGATCTGGAAAAACAAAAAGTGCATCAGAACTGGATCTGGGGTTGCCTTGTCGGCTAAGCATAGAATTTGTTTCAGTAACCTATAGGAGATCAAGTACAGAGACAGAGCTTTAAGGCCATCTATATAGGGCAATGCTATTATACCCTGGATTCTTGTAGTAAGGAACGTTTGTGGGCATTCCAACTGTTGCATATGTCTAGTCAGTTACTTACTGAAAGGACATTATATTCAATGATCAATCTGATAAGGGCTGAATAAAGTAGAACTGTGGCTTCCTTAGACCAGGATATTATGCCCCTATGTCCAGACAACATAGATATGATATTTCCATATATCTCTTAAGCCAGCTTGGTAGATATGGACATCCTGAGACAATGTAGCAAATGTATCATGTTCATACACAACCATTTAATCATTGCTCACATACAAACAAGGTTGTCAAGAGCACACACACTATATCCAACATTCAGTGTTCACCATAAACACAGAGCAACTTATGCTGATGCACTAAAAAAGTTATCTTTCCAGACCTTGAAGACCTCTTAAACCTATAAACTGAATCATCTATCCTCAGAAATATTTAAAACACTCAGCAAAAGAAATACCAAATACCTCACGTACACCTAAAACCAGAGGAGTTCGAACAGCAAAGCCCATAAGACAAGCAAACCCATTACCCAAGACTCTTGTCATAGGTGACACAACTGCATGACATATCAACTCCACAATCATCCAACTCAAGAAACTGAAGATAACAATGAATTATGCATGCACTCAAGTCACTATACCACAGATATCGGTGTGATTCTATCATAGTTCATGTGGTCATACGAACATGATACATTTGCTACATTGTCTCAGGATGTTCATATCTACCAAGATGGCTTAAGATATATTTGGAAATTGCACATCTATGTTGTCTGGACCTGTATTTAGGGTGGCTACTGTAGGTTGTGGACTGGGTTATACAGAGGTTTCCTTGGGGTGGTCTCTGTGGTTTAGCACTAGACTAAGTTTGCACTAAGATTTGATAATATTGCTACTGAATGCACAGACTTACTGTTCTAAGCTTGTGTCCACAGAATGGCATTGTTTTCGCCTTACTAAGTTACAGGTAACAGTTCTAATGGTAGTTTTATAGATAAAGTTTACTATAAGTCATCGCTGATGTAAAAAACACGAAAATGATTGCTTGATAGTGAAATGCTACAGCAAAACAACTTAAATAACCTATCTGGAGAAGGCAATTTCAAGTATTAGGGATATTTAAAATTATTTAAATGCAAAATCATCAAATAAAGCAAAACTAAAGAAGTAGCACTCAAAATAGTTAACTGACGTGCAAACCAATAACAACAGACAATAGCAATTAAAGAGGGGAGGGAGTGACTTTGGAAGTCAGATTATAATATAGGGTGCTAGAGAGAAACTCAGACTTTTAAAACTACTATAGATAAAGAGCGAGAGGGGAATTTTCTTTCACCAATTCTCATGATGATTTATCAAGTCTCCATAAAAGTCAGTGAATCATAAATAAGTTTTTGAAATTGTGGACTAGTGGTAAAACATTTTTGAGTAATCAGTGAAATAAAATGTGCAGGAGGAATGCACCTCCATTATAGGGTTTTGCCCCCTATGCCATGATTTCTAAGTATTCTAATTCTAACGTACAAATCCTGAGTAAACAGAAAAGTTATTTTAAAAAATCTACTTAACTTCTTGTTTAACTCTGAGTCATCACCCAAACTTATAGGTAATTTACAGTATAGCAGATATACCAGAAAACATGTTCTGTGAAAACAGGACTTGATGGAGTCATTCATTCTCAGTGTTATCATTCAGTGTGACATGTGACACAGTAAAACCAATTGTTCCCCTACCACACAAAGGAATGCTTTCTTTTCGTTACTAAAATATGTTCTGCGAAGTTAAATAGACCTCTAGCAGGAATGTGGTAATATAAATAGCAGTTCCTTTTTGTGAATAAAGGTGTATCAGCCAGCAGACTCCCAGAGCTGCAAAGGTTCAAAGCTACCAAATCTTACAAGCTCTGTTCAAGCCTAAAATGGCTATCCCTTTTCTACAAACCTTCTTATATGATGGAGAGGCGGCATGATCAGTGGTACAACAGATAGCACTCCTACCATTGGTACAGGAGGTTGTGGCTTCTATTCCCACACCAGGCAAATAGATTGCTGACACTGCAGTGTAGCATAAAAGGGGTGCTGAGAGTATCATTCTTTAAATGAGATGTTAAACTGAAATCCCCTCTGCTTCAATTGGTGGTAGCTCAGGTAGATGGAAAAGAACCCATGGCACCTATCAAAAATACTAGAAGAAGTTCTCAAATGCCCTAGCCAATTTTCTGCAGTATTATTACCACTGGTTATGTATAGACTGAACCCTTCACACATTCAGCAGACTTTCAGTATAACTAATATTTTCATGCAATAATTGCACAACATGCAGATTCAGAAAGTACTTTCAAAAGCATATTTCAACTTAAACTTTACATTAGAAATACTCATTAGACATGCCTAGTTATTATCGAGATCTTTTTCAACAAACTTATAAAAATATTGCCATTACATCAGTGCTGTATGGTAGTGGAATAAATAAAGTCAACTTCCGAACTGTAATGTTACATCTGCTTAGTGAATAATTATGTGGTGATTTCTAAGAGACAAGGAGTGAGTTATTTCTGCACTTTTTATGCTGCTAGAGGGGGCAATACTTTCTTTTATCTGTCAGTAGGTAATGTATCCTATGCTGGTGTTATGTATCTGTTTTATGTTTCTAGTTCAGTAAAGTCTTACTGACTGGATGGACACGGACAGAAACTCAACTGCTATTCTAGACACTGCCTGTCACCCACTTAGCTTCAGTCTCATATTCGTCTGGCACTAGTTGCCCTGCATGCATTTGTACTATGGTACTGGATGTAGCAGGTCACTTAGAAGAAGGTGGTCACCACTATCAGTATGAGCTGAGGACTTCAGTAGCCCCATTTTTCCTGCTGGAAGCAACATTTGAAACAATGTCTTTGTTCTCTTTAAGACAAGTTAAGAACAGAAACCATTACAAGTATTTTTGTATAAATAGTCAGGTACATGACAAGCAGTGTAAAGGCAATATTGGACATAATATTTTACATGAGTTTGCTTCAAGTTAAGGCACACACAGTTTGTATATTTTTGTAAACTCTGTAGTAAAAGCTAGGCTTGCAATAATTTACTTCCAATATAGCCGAAAGGCAGATACTGCCAGTCTATCTTTTCTTCCTATGTTCATCTGAGCTTGGAAAGAACATTTGTGGATTTGATCATGGTGATAAACCTTGATTGCAAAGTAATTTACATATGAAAAAATGTAGTGTGTGTTTCTCACAAGAAGTGTCTTAACATGTCCCCACATTGTGTTGATGCTTTCTCTACTGAGTTGTGTTCTACTGTACCTGCTAAGCAACTTATTTCAAGGCTTAGTATATGTCTGAAAATGTCATGCCATAATGGAAATAGCTAAATCTTACAATAACAGACTGCACCATGTGCCAGTATCTCTTTGTACTGCTATATATCACTATTACAAATGAAGTCTAGATCAAATAAAAAGTTGAAAATTATATTTTCTATTCTATTCTGTTCTATTATATGATATATACATTACCTTTTATATGATCAAATAATAACACAAATAATTTTGAACATACATGACATTAAAAACTCTTATGATTAAAACTGCAAAAAATTTGCAAATGGAAAACAATTTCCTTTTGTAATGTTTAAGCTAAAACTCCTCCATAAAACAAGCCCTTAATTTGTCTGAATAGTGGTAGTGAAACAGAAAGGGTTTTTTTTTTAATGTAAGCTGTGGGGTTAGTGGGACAGTAATGGTTAAGGTTAGCACACATTTCCCTAACCCACTACACTGGCACATGCACATTAAAGCTATGCCCTTACCTAACCCATACTATAATCCACACCAAAGAATAGTCACATGTGTATCCACACATATGCACACATATACAGACACAGAGAATTAAATCAATGCCCTTACATAACTTTTTCCACAATCAGTCAAACCTGCACAAAGACATTCCTGCCCCTACCCAGACCTCAGTAACCCTTTCTGGTAAAATCAACATTTGGAATTTCAAGCCTTAAACAGTTATGATGTTCACTCAGTTGTATCATCCCTGGCCATTTTTCAACAAACATAACATCTATAAAATGCAGGGGGATGGTACATATGTAATTATATAGCTCTCAGAGAAAGAGGTAGTGGGTATATAATAAAAATGAAGTGCCTCAAAACAAGAGAATCTGCACTACAACTTGATGTGCCATTTCAAAGTGTGGTATAAGAAACAAGAGAACACAGCTTGAATATATTTGCAGATGGCTCAAAGTATAAAATAGTTGTTGATTAGAACAGTCTTCCTGAAATAATGGTAGTGTTCAAATGCAGTGGAAGAATTTGAAAATGCTTGGGACAAATATAGGGTAAAGCCATATGAAATAAAAACAAAATAAATGTTTCATTCAGTAGAATCTGCAGCTTATCCAAACATGAGGGAAATGGTTGGATTTGGTGGGCCATGTGCTCCCTGCCCCCCGTCAACACCTCTCATTCTATGTTTCTCTCAAATAGAGACAAAGATGGAAAAGAGTGCTTCTAGAGTGTCAGAGCTCTTAATAATGAACTGGCCACAGATACATTAAGAACAGCTTTGTTGGGCTGCAGTATAACAGAACATGGAGGAGTTTTCTTGTTTTGTTTATACCTCTTGATGTATGTCATTTGTTATATCTGTCCTTCCTCTGTATTCCATACCCATAATGGAAGAGACATCAACAAATCCCATTACTGAACCCTCTTCTTTGAAGTACAGTTGTTAATGCTTTAGCCAATGGTTACCTCCTTCATGCAGAAAGACATCAAAGAGCTCTATGCCATTGTCGATTCATGCATGAACTCCCCTCTGCAGTTACATTTCTTCTACTCTCCATGCTGGTTTTTCTGCCTGCACTAGAACTTACACAACAATAGCTCAGTTCAGAAACCATGTACTGGGGACTGCAGAAAAAATATGCTCAGAGATGGATTATCCTGAAGAACATTACTAATGCCCTTCAGGCCAACTTCAATGCCATCACGCTGACACAACAGAAGGACAAAGTGCAAGTTTTTATTGGAACATTTACCTTTTTTTCTTACAGTTAATTTTGGTAGCCATTTTAAATGTCAAGACCCACTAGAGTGAGTCCTGAGACATGAAGACTAAATGCCCAGAAAAGAAACTTGCATATATTAAGTCCAAGATGGGCATTTCTATAAATATTCCTTTTTCATTGTTGTCTGCAGATTTCAGATTTGGCATATATTATTTGGGGGTTAAGGGGCTTAACCTCAACATGGGGGGGGGGTTGAAGGGGGCTTGCCCCTGCAAAATAGAAGTTTAAAACAGAAGAGCATTCATTTTTTCTCCTGGATATTTGTTCTGGTTTTTTTTGTGTCATTTTGATGGGAAGCTGTTATATATAGACTCCTCCTGTAATCCAAAAGAAGGATTCACTTAGGCATGTGCTCAATGCCTTTTATAAATGAGTTGATGATAAGCTTACTTTAACAATGTGGTTTAAAAGCATTCTTGAATGCAAGTTACTATTTTAATATCTGATGTCCAAACAGATGCTTTGATAGCAGAGGATTTCCCATTGTATCCATGACTCTAATAATGCACATTGTAAATTTGGTACATTTTGAGTGATCTCATTATGATTTAATGGATATACAATACATTGAAAGTAAAGTAAATGAACTATTATAGAATCATACACTCAAAACACTACTGATATTAACCAACACATACAAAATATTTCTGTTTTGCAGGGGATAAGGTCCACTGTATTCCTTTATATGGCACAATGCTCCATAATCCCAAGCTATATATATATATATATATATATATATATATATATATATATATATATATATAGCTGTTCCAAATGTTATAAACTCAGAGAAGAGGAAGACGGTGGAAACAAAATAAAGCTCATCTTCTCTCTCTCTCTCTCTTCTGATTCCCATAAACCAGAAGCAAAGTACACAGTGTGTGATATAATCAGTGCTGATGTACTGAAATAACAACAGTAACCCAACAATTCTTCTGTTTCAACATTACAATAACAGGAGGCAATAAAGCATAGGATTCTCATTCTTATCAACGGGGCATTTTGCTTGTTAAGCACAACTTTCATATGGTAGATGTTGGTTAAGATGCATTTTTGTGAAAATAGAAATCAGCTATGATTCAAAGATGGCTGCCATTCTGTGAACACTGCTGAACTGCAGCTCTTCATATAACCTGAGAAAATCTAAACCCTGAAGTGATACCAAGAACTTTTTAACAACAAATTTTCAAAAAAATAATTATAACTTCACTCAACTATTCTGCAGGAAGAGAAAAAACTGAAGAATAAGACGATATTTAACAGGATTATAGTAGATTAGCTTAATAGGATTATAGTAGATTAGCTGGCTCTGAAGAGAGAATCAAACAAAGAAACTGTGTGCTCTTTACACTTTAAGTTTCTGTACTGAGATAAAACGTCGAAAGAGGAAAAATAAATGGACACTACTACTACTAAAACAAAACTTTCAGAACTGCAGTCACCGGAGAAAGATGTAATTTCCAAAAGACAAAAAGTTATAAAGCAACAGGAACAACAAAAGCCAGGGATTAAAGCTAAAGCTGATCAAGTGTTAAACATGGAAGACATCAAGACTGCTCTGTTACCCATTCAAGAAGCTCTGAAAGAACTTACTACACAAATACAAATGTTTGGAATTTCCTGCACCCACATTCTTGAAAGAATGGACAGGACTGAAGCTCGGATATCAGAAAATGAAGACAAACTAACTTTACTTGGAAAAAAATCAGACACACATGATCTGGACATTCTGGCTATTCAAACACAGATTACTGATTTAGAAGCAAGATCCAGGAGAAACAATATAATTATTAGAGGAATTCCAGAATCCATACAGTATAATGAGTTAATCCCATCTATAACACAAATACTTACAGTGCTTCTTAATGACTCTGACATGGTAAAACAAATAATCATAGAAAGGGCACATAGAGCATTGAGAGAATCACAAACATTGAATAGCCCAAGACCTGTGTATGTTAAAATACTTAATTACAAAGATGTCAGCAAAATCCTTATAACATCAAAAAAAGTGGTGGACATATTATGTGGAATAATAATAGAATTTCTCTGGCACAGGATTTGCCCTTACAAGTCAGACAAGCTAGACAGTCTTTATCTCCATACTGTAAGTTTCTTATTGATAAACATATTAAATTTCAAATGAAATATCCTAATATGTTAATATTTACAATAGATGGGTCTAAATACTCTGTTTCAATGAAAAATGAGGCAAAAATCATCTTTTTGAAAGTTTGTAAGTGTTTACCTGCTTCTGAGACTTGATCTGGCTTTCTGTTGAGACTAACATGCTGTCCAAAGTCGGATTCATCTGTTGCTGTGGCTCGAGGTCTTGGTAATCCTTTGTTTTCATTTTAAATGCTTTAGGCCTCTTTTGGAATAGATAAGGGCTTTGTTTTGTTGATCCTGTTATCTGCATCTGTTTTCCAAAGTTTTATGACTTTCACAAAGTGTTTACATCAATGAGGAAACAGGAAATGCCTTGGATGCTGCTGAGGGGAAGGATTTTACCGTGGCGCTTCCAGAATTCCGTCTGCATTAATTGTCCCCCATCGCAAGCGTTCTGTAAGGTTTCCAGGCTTGGAAATCCAATGTGAACTGTTTTAAGCATTGGAAAGTATGATTAACATTAAACGATGATGTTTTACAGCAATTTAAGGAACATTTGATTATACTTGCCTTCATATAACAAAAAAAGTCTTGTAGTATATAATAAATAATTGCGGTACAGGGAATATTTGTTTCTTTCTTTTTCTTTTCTTTTTTTTCCTTTCCTTTTTTTTTGTTTTTTTTTTAAATAAGTAGGTATTGGTTTACTATTTCAGAATTAATTTGAAAGGACATGTTGAGTTTTTTTTAATGTTAGTGAGGGATACATATATAGAAATTACAATTAACATTCTATATAAATAGAACATATAATTAAACTCATATATTATTAATTAGATGTGACATAGCTATATACTACACTAGTTAGACATCATTTTATAATATTAGAAGATAGAGCTGACCTGAAGTATATAAATAATGAAGGACCTAACATATTCATTAGGAAAGTTAATTAATTTTCTGTTTTTATGTTTGTACCTCTTTTTATATAGGATTACAATACAGTATGAATAAGATGTGTTTTTTTTTCTTTCCCTCTCTTTCTCTCTCTCTCTTCATTTGATACATATATGATAGAGAACAATGTTGTCCCTACGTTGGACTCTTATTTTTCAGAATGACAGTTGTCGATTATCTTATTTGATTCATGTTGTTTATGTACTGCTAGCTAATCAAAATGGCTGAAAGTTTATGTTAATGTTATATCTTCAGTATGATTTATTTAAATACCAGTTAACAAAAGAGATGTAGATGCACAGTAGTGTTTGGTGGGGAATGTTTAGATTAGACTTTGTAGAAGTAAAATTAGTTTATATAGGTCCTATCTATGGGAAGTTTTTGAGTTGTTGTAACCTGATGACATTACACATGTTTATCTTTTTGACCCCTTCAGTTTTTTACGTTATACAAGA
Source organism: Protopterus annectens (assembly GCF_019279795.1). Taxonomy (NCBI): domain Eukaryota; kingdom Metazoa; phylum Chordata; order Ceratodontiformes; family Protopteridae; genus Protopterus; species Protopterus annectens. The sequence continues at coordinate 1,059,133,384 of NC_056745.1, forward strand.
CCTATATATGTCCTGGTCCGGGGATAGAGTGGGTAGGCACTGGTATATGACGGGATGGCAAGAATGCTTCCAAATTACATATGTCTTTAAACTCACTTTGACTTTATATTATGCTTTTCCCTTTAAACCGCTATTATACAAAATAACTCATTAAATGTGGGAAATAGACTCATGGAACATAAAAGGGCTCCAGAACTTAAAGAAAAGAAAGTTATTTTTACATTTATTATTGCAGGCTAGGGCGTCATTTATACTTCTTCAAGAAACACATTTAACTAATGATCAATGTTCTGACATTAAGAAAAGGAAATGGATTAGAGAAATTGTAGCCGCAGAAGGTAAAACTAATAGTGCTGGGGTAGCTATACTTATTAAAAATCAATATCAAGAGAAGATTTTAGACTCTAAATTGGATAAAGAAGGAAGATGGTGTTATGTTATTCTTTCTTGTACTCAACTTGATAAACCTATTTTACTTTTAAATGTTTATGCAGCTTGAAATAATCAACAACTTTTCATAGCATCACTATCTGATTTTGTCACAATATGATAAATATTATATAATTATTGGAGGGGACTGGAACTCTTATCAAAATCCGAAGTTGGATAGATCTTGTCCACAAAGAGCATTTAATAAACAAGCAGTAATAGCAATAAGTGATATAAAGGAAGATTTCCAATTATATGACCCCTTTCAGTATTTAAATAACCCTGGTAATACAAATAATTATAACTTTTTATTCAACATGTCATAAAATGTGGTCCAGATTGGATTTTTTTAATTTCAGCAACAATGATTAATTTTGAACCTTTAGTCTATATACATGCACGTTATTTATCAGACCACTCAAAAATCTCATTAAGTTTTGCTAAAGAACCTAGAGATACCATGCGGCAAAGAGGTTATAATTGGTTGCTTAACCCAAATCTGTTAAATAAAGAGGAAATAATACATGAAAATACAGATTACCTTAAAGACCTATTGGCTAGATTAGAGAAACAACAACATACACCTGATATTGAATGGGCAACAGTTAAAGCACAAGTAAGAGGGATCTTTTTGCAAAAAGTTTCATATTATAAAAAAAATACAGATTAGAGATATTCGGGAATTGGAAGCTAAAATTAAGACACTTGACCAAGAATTGATTCAAAATTATAATACTCAAACAGAAATGGAATTACTTAAATGCCAAAAAGACCTCGTCTTAATTCAAAATAGTAGATTGACATTTCAGGAACATAAAATGTTAGCGAGGTATGCCAACCATGTTCAAACACCATCAAGGGCATTAGCTAGAATTATTAATCAATCGAGAACAGCAGTACAAATTTCAGAAATACAATTTAAGAATACAATTTACTCGAAAACGGAAGATATTATTAATATTTTCGAACAGATATATACGAATATATATGGTGACCAAAAAGATCTACCTTCACATAGGACCAATGAAGATTTCTTACAAACAATTAATTTTCCGAAAATAGATGACAATATGCAAAAGGATTTGGTTAAACTGATATCTGATGATGAAGTAATATATATATATATAATTAAACATATGAAATCACATAAAGCCTGATGGTTTGACGATGGAATTTTATAAAGTTTTTGAGGATATTTTTGGTAAAATACACTCGCGTGTATTTAACTATATAATTAAGAATAAAATAAATTATCCTCATTTTAATGCTTCAAAAACTATTCTTATACCTAAAGTTAATTCTGATCCCCAAAACCCTGACAATTATAGACCAATATCATTAATAAATGTAGATATGAAAATCCTGACCTGTATTCTAGCCAGTAGATTAAAAAAAATAATAAATAAAATAATATCTAAGGAACAAGCCGGTTTTATGGCAACGAGACAAACTAGTGACAATACACTTACACTTCATACATTGATAGCTTATGCTAAACAGAAAAATCTTAATATTTATGCGCTTATTATTGATGCACAGAAGGCTTTTGACAGGGTTGACATAATTTTTTTGTTTGATACTCTACCATATTTTAATATATCCCAAGAATTTGTTCAAGTGTTAAAAATCTTATATAACAATCCTTATACAACTTTATACATTAATTAAAAGAATACAGATTAAAAATGGAACACGTCAGGGTTGTCCAATGTCCCCGTTATTATTTAATATATATCTGGAATCCTTATTCTTATATATTAAACAGAAGGTATACCATAATGCCCCAATAATTTATGGAACAAAAATATCAATGGCGGCGTTTGTGGATGATCTTAATATATATTGTACAACTCCAATTTCAGACACTAGAAAATTATTAAAAACAGTGGATGACTTTGCAGAAATATCTAATTATAAAATTAATCTTAAAAAAACAAATATTTTTCCATTAAGAACTCCCAAACCTTTCTCGATTTTGCCGCTGGTGGGACAGGTAATGTTCAAAGATAATATTAAATACTTGGGTATTGTTTTCTCTACAGATGATAAAGATGATAAAGATTTTTATACTATTAACATTAAAACAATTTGGGATCAAATAATATCTGACTTTGGGAGATGGAATAATTTAAGATTACCAGTATTGGAGAAGGTCTCAATTATTAAAATACCAAGATTATTATACATTTTTAGATCTGCTCAAGTAGCAATTTTGAAGAAATTTTTTAAACAAATTCATAAAGAATCAGCTAAATTTATTTGGGAGCCAAGGAAAACAAGGATATTGTACGATAAATTAATGATACCAAAAAATAGAGGGGGATTAGATTTACCAAATTTTGAAATTTACTATTTAATAATAAACTCTAATAGACTCCTAAGAATTGCTAATTATAATGTATGTACCCCTAAGTGGGCGCCAACATGGGTAATCTTGAATTATAAATATATATTAAATTTGAGCATTAATCCTAAAGCATTACCCTTTCTAGGAAAATATAAGCTGAAATTATATGGGATAATGGACCACATTAAAGTATATATAACATCTATAAAAAATTTATTTCAATCATCAGATCTTGCTCAACATATGATGGTTTTTCAACCCTTTCATAGGAACCCTAATTTGAGATTAAATAATCAATTAATAGATCTTAAAAATTTCCCATTAATAGTTAATTTAACTTTAATTGTCATTTACATATATCTCACATTTTCAGCTAATCAAATAAGAATTAAATTTACCTAAAAATTATCTAGTTATATTGAGACAAATTAGGGAACTCTCTATAAGCTACTTTAAGAATTTTAAACCCAGAGATGAGGATTTAACCAAATGCTCAAATTTGTGGCAGGCTCTTCAACAAGATGTTAAATTTATAAACGTATCAAATACATTAATAAAAGAGTTTAAATTTCAGGATAAGGTTCTGTTATCAAATATTGGAAAGAGAAAATCCCACTGATAGAAAGAAGTCAAATAATAAAAGCAATAGATTTGACAACAAAATCTATCTCTCTTCAAAAGTTGATGTATACTCAGCTTATGATATGGAATAATGCGTATTATACACACCTTAGCCTGCATAAATTCAATTCTAAAAACTCCCCAAATTTTCCATTCTGTAAAGACCAACCTGCTGATCTTCTTCATATGTTCTGGAGCTGCAAATGCATTTATAAACTCTGGAACTCTTTAAAAATACAACTTCAAAAGATAGGTTATCAAAGTACAACACTTTCATGGAAATTTATGATTTTGCATATCCCTCCAAAAGAACTTTCTAGATCACAAAGTATCATAATTATTAATATCTTCTTATTAATGAAACTATATATAGCTACTAATTGGTTAAACCCATACCAAACTTCATGGGATAACTTTAAAATTCTAGCTATGAGACATATATTAGCCCACAAATTACTTCTACATCAACACAATAAAAATATCAATAACCCGAAAATATGGGAACAAGTGTTTAATATCATATTAGCGTAATATTTTAAACCTAAATCTATTATGAGTTATTTATACTCTGTAAGAGAACTTTGTAACAACAAATTGTGTAATACTTGAACTAATCTCAATTATTTTTATATCTTTTTGTATAAACTTGTGTTGCAGGTGGTAGCATTCATGCAAATATTGTATATATGTTATGGTGTGATTGTTAGATACATTAGTTGGTTTTTATTTGTATTTGTATTTGTTTGGAATTTGTATTGAAAATGATAAAACAATAAAGATTAATTAATGAAAAAAAAAAGAAATCAGCTGTTATATTTAGTTGGTTGCCTGCTTTTTCAAACATTTGCTGTGCAAAAAGAAACATTTTAGGATAACACAGGATAATACAGGATAAGGAGCTCTTCCTTTCTCCTCTCCTTCTCTAAGTGTATTCATGCCGGTTATTTACCTAACTACCATATATCAGATTTGTTTCCAATATTTTGGCATTTCATTTTCTGTCTTCCATATAACTGCCATGTTTCCCTTGATCCTGTTTTCCCCTGTCAGAAGTAACCATTCACCCCATTCATAAGATTTTTTTCTGGATCAGCAAGTGCACAACATTTTCTTTAAAGTACCCCTTCACATATGTATCCTGGGTCTCAGAAAAAAACAAATCTCCCAGTGATCTTTCTCTCAGATAACCACTCCCATCTGGCTGTTTAACAGCATGTTTTTCCATTTAGTGTTATACCTCTTATCGAATAGAAGATACATGAGCCTTAGTTGGGTATCTCTGAATACTCTTCAAACTTGAAAGCTCCAGTCCCCCTTGTTCTACAGGGAACTCCATTTTATTCCTAATCCATCATCTTTTCTTCTGCCAATAAACATTTTACTGCCTAAAATATTGTTATACAGGTTCATTTTCAATTTCCAGGACCTTATTTTAACTGATATTTTGTAGTATCTTTTCCCACATGTCCTCTGCTTCTTAATTTACTGTATTCCAAAAACAGACATGAGGACTCCTCATTTTCTGATGCTCCTAAAAATAAAGGTATGTTTGCACTAATTCAGTTGTTGGGCACATAGTTTACTTTTCCCCCTCTGTTGTATGATCACAGAATTAGAGTATCTTGTTATGTGGAGATCTGGAGGTACAGATGGGTCTGTACTGTGTTGTTTTTTGTTATTTTCACTTAGTTTGATAGTTTGGGTAGTCAGTGAGATTTTTTTCTTCAACATTAATGCCAATAAAAGCAGACTTGATGCTTAACCATACTCCCTTAAATTGGCTTATCATTTAATTTGGGTGCATGCTCACCTAGACTATTTTGATGATTTGTATGAAAACTCTTTTTCTGCTGATTGCTGTGTCTGAGAACAAAAAAGTTTCACCTCCCAGGATGTTCTGTGTAGTGTGGGTATTTTGATGGCTATAACATTTTAGCTACCTTTAGATTAAAAAAAAATCAAAAAAGTCATTTAAATTATACAGAACAAATTGGTGACAAAACTGCCATTAAAACTACTTTTTGATCATTCCTTTTAATAGTTGTGAATTACAAATGGATTTTCTGTTTGCAAATGTAGGAACTTCCTACTTTAATTTGTTATGCTTCTTTGCATTTTAATGCCTCTAACACAAAACACTGATTGCCAAGTAAATAAACACATAAATAAATACAAAGATAACTTAATAACTAATGAATCAGATAATGAAAAACTTAAATCAATGTGAGTATCATATTTTTATGTCCTCTTTTATTTACAGTAAATGTGACTGTGGAAAACTGATATGCAAGCCATGTAAGTAACATTTTTTCTATCAGTTGGCAGCTTTCAATTGTTAGTATTAAGATATATGGATACAAACATACTGCGTGCATCGGCCTTAGTTTTCATTCTTGTAATAATAATTTGCCAAATTTTAATTCTAGCTATCATTTCATCATATCCTTCAGTTATGTATTTCTTACTTTTCAGTTTGTTTCAGTAATTATTAACATTTTATGAATGCTTTGTTTTCCATTTGCATGATTATGAACGTATTATATTATAAAAATGTGGCTTGACATATGACAATATTTTCATTGTTTAACCAATGATCTACTAATGTGCCTACCAGAGTTCAGATCTTGAAGGTAGTCAAATCATGACCGAGTGTCTCAAGTAAGAATTCATGTGCAGTTATCATGAGTGCATAGTTTGGCCAAGATTCATAGTCAGTGGTGAAGTGGGGAAATTTTACCTGCACTAATTTGCTCTGATCAACCTCTCATCAATTCATAGTCATGCTTGTTCCCACTAGAGCAACCTCTATTTTAGAATGTGCATTACTAGGAATCTCTAGCTGGAGCAGTTCTTCACTGCTCAGCTATATACCTTCTAAGTTCTAGCAGACAACAAACAGACACTCATTCTCCAACTACAGAGATAGACAGACTCACACACACACACACACACACACACACACACACACACACACACACACACACACACACACACACACACACACACACACACACACACACACACACACACGCGCGCACACACACACACACACACACACACACACACACACACACACACACACACACACACACACACACACACACACACACACACACACACACACACACACACACACACACACACATGCACACATACAGACACACACACACTGGCACATATACATATAATCTCTGTAACTACACACATGTATGGACATAAGGACAGACACTCACACGCCACTCATGCTGACATTACCTTCCACTAAATATATTGTATGCCACCAAATATCACACAGTTACACATTTTCTGCACTGTTCTGCTCATCTTCACATTAACATCAGTAGCAAAAACTGTATCTGGGTAATGACCCTGCAAATTAGTTGATTGAGTCCTAGCTCTGCCTGATATCAAGACCAGTTATGACTTATCACAGTGCCAGATGCACCTGTTAAGCTGCAGTATGACAAGTATATACACATTGGATAGACTGGACTCCTCTGCCACTATCGCCAAAGGTGGAGCAGTGCTGGTGCTCTTGGTCATGAGGAACCCCCCACCAGGAAGTGACTGTCTTCATGATTTACTGTATGTAGCTTGGGTTTTGTTGAGGCCATACCTTCACCCTGTAAATGACTGGAGGCCTATCCAGGAGGATACTGACTTGAGATTGTCAGATTCTTTGTACGCTGGCATAAGTCCATTTACCTGACCCAACCTACACAGGCATTATCATAGCAGAAGTCTGTTTTTTGAATATACAGATAAGAAAACAAAAGATTGTGACTCTGAGTGCTGATGCTTATGTGATACCCTATATTGTACATGCAAACAGTGGTACAGAGAATACAGAAATAGAACATACATATGCTGATCGCATTCCTGTGTGCCTGCATGCCTGACACACCTAAGGTAAATATATGCAGCAGTGCATGTGACCTGCCTCCACCCTGTACATGCAGGGATGTTGTACACACTTTCAGTTTAGTTGCTAACCTTGTGCAGCTCCCTCTGAGACATCCGAGGTTTAGCTACTCCTGGATCTGTCTTCACTCTTCCAGATATGATACCTGTGATTTTGTTATCTTCATGCAAGACATTAGGAATTTGTTTCTTCAGATAGGCTTGTAATGGGAAGCATGCTTCTAAACTTCATTGCTCAAGAAGTTTGTACAAAATACAAAAATAATGCAGAGGTCAAAGTCAAGGTCAGTTTTAAAATATTATTCTATTTTATATCAAAAGCTAATGCATTTTGCATCAACCAGCATTTTCTGAAGTATAAGAAGTATAATATTATAATGAACGGCATTATTAACTCACTGCAATCCTTAGTGATTTACCCCCAAAAAACAAAATATTGAAAGGCACAAGCCAGAAAATAGGTAAAATCAGGGACATATTGTAAAATCATGGACAATTAGAAGGTATGGTTATAGGTACCCCATCTCCAATGGCTGTCTTGTCCTTTGCTTATGGTACATGCTTGCTTGCTTGCAGATCACCTAACTGTGTCAGTGATGTGCATCAAGCATTGCTATGTCATGTGATTCTACCAAACAAAGACATTGATGAGATGGACAAAAGTCAGTCACCATAACAGCTGGTGAGCATCCCCTTTTCCCAGCTGATGGCACCACTTGATCACAAGTGACCCTAGCATTCATGACATACAGGTGCCATATGAAGCAATGGTAAAATTTCACTACAGATGTGTTATTCTTATGCTTGTTGGATGCTTGATAATCATACCATGTCCTGTTGTAATTCCAAAATGAATCATCTTCTTAGATTTGACTCTCCATTATGAACAATGACCATGTTATATTTACTAATAATTATCCTTAATTCTTCATAATATTGTGAAGATGCATGATGGCCCATGGCAGGTATTATCAAGCTTCTTACAGGCTGTGTGAGGTGTACATCAGTTTTATAAACAGTGGTGTCCCAATTTACAGAAGATGCCATTACGGTTGTTAGATCACATCACCGTATGGCCTTTTGAATCTGGCTTGAACATTGTTAGAGCTTTTATTATTGTATAAAACCTCCTCTCTATATTTCTTTTTTTTTGGTTCAATGGGAAGCATGTACAGTTTGTTATATGTATGAGGTTCTGGTTTTACTGAGTTTATGGTGTCTTCAGGTAGTTTTGCAGCAGTTAGCATTGCTGCCTCACAGCAAGAGGTTCTCTTGTTCGATCCTCGACTGTGGTGCCTTCTGTGCGGAGTCTGCATGTCCTCCCTGTGGTCGCGTGGGTTTCCTCTGGATGCTCTGGTTTCCTCCCACTTTCCAAAGACATGCTGTAGGTGATTTGGACATGATAAATTGGCCCTAGTTGTGAGTGTGTGCCTTTTGTGGAAGGTTGGGTGCCAGGCTGGCAACTCGACACCATAAAAAAACTCCACTGCCAATCATGAGCGGACAGGTAATCCACTGCGGTGACCCCTAACCGGGAAAAGCCGAAAGAAGAAGAAGAAGACTGTTCAGAGCATCTGTGTACAGGCATGTGTATGCTCACTGTGTGGGTACTGCTGCTGAGAGCTGAGACAGTTTCTAGACATAAACATTTACATTTTACAGTTATTTAAGGCTCAATAAAAATAGTATATTTTCTGAGATCATGAAGCTTTTTTGTACAGCCAGAGATGTCAGTCAAGTTTCTGAAACTAAGCATATGACAGTCCCAGATATCTAATATCAAAATAAGATCATTCACATGTAAAATATAGCTTAGATAAATGAGTAGGGCTCGATAAAACTTAATTTAAAATGTAACTTAAAGCCAGTGATAGTGCAGCAGTAGTAATCGTTTATATCATATTCAGCAGATTTAACTAAGACTGTAGAAGGGAATTGTTAGAGTAAGCTATATTTGTCACTCTTAACAACACCCTATTTTACACTGTTATAGCCTTGGTTTTGGGTCTTGAATGATTTACACAGATGTTAAAAGACAGTAAAGTGAATAATTCAATGGGTAGTAGATTCATATGCGATTTAGCTTTATTTCTGAACAATAAGTTGTTCATTAAATTGTATAATCAAATCAGCAAAGCAGCAGTGGAGGTGGGTAAGACCCTTGAGTTTCATTCTGCCAATAATTAATGGCTTTTGGGAAAAAACAAGATAACACAGAAAGGAGTACTTGGGTCACTTTTTAAGTTACCTTTATAATATTTTTTGACTTGGACTGGTGGAAATAGTGAATTACAGAATTTGCCAAATTTCTTGAAAATAGATAAAATATCTTCTATAGTTGCTGAATTTATTATAGACTTGCAACACAGAACACAAATAGTTCTCAAAGGCTGGAGTATTCTATCAGCTCAAAATTATATTGCACTCACTCTTTATTATGAAACTGGCATCCGGAACTAAAAGCGGTATTACTTTAGTGCAGTTTCAAATACTGTCCAAAGTACCGTGGTGCCCTGTTTAAAATGTAATAAAAATGTATGTCTTATGCCTGTGAGGTATTTGTGTTTTAGCATTCATTAGTCTGATGAGCACCCAGATGTGATGAATGAAAGCACTTACTAAATATTTTTAGAATAAAATAATCTACTGGTGGAAGAATTCCTGTCTGCCATTTTTATGGAATTTGCTTCACTTAGAATTCTTTGCCAGTAGGGAACATTTGAAAAAGAAATAGTATATTTTATTTTATAAACATTTTTGAAGGTTAACAGTTAACATATACCTTCTGAATATAAAGTAAGATCATGCAAGCTAATACTACCTTTATCTTTGTCAATAGGTTATTAAAGTGTAAAGTCATACATGTTGTAGTAAAGATTTTTTAAGTAGATTTTTTTAAGTATCTAAACAATTTTATGTTTATAGCAGCTTTGGCAAAAAAAGCAGTATTTGTAAGGCATTTAAACTACAGTAAAACTAATTCATGTTTTCAATTTTTATAGCAGTTATGAATAATATATGTGAATTGTAAAGAAAATAACAGATTTTCAGTACATTATTTATGGTCTTTTTCTAACTTATGTGACATATCACTTCAGGTGAAACTACAACTACAGTTATAACAACATCTGCTTCTAGTATATCAGGTATGAAACATGTCTTTATACATTTTATTTTACCTTTACTACTATTTTAATTTGTCATTTCTATCAAATTTTGTGTGTTCGTCTCAAAGTTACATACAAGAGGAAATTAGAAATTACTCATAAACTTGCTAATTAAATACATATAGCTGGAATATAGTAAAACTCACATTTGTGTAATTCATAGAACTGCCTTCAGCAGCTTAATATACTGTGATGTAGGAACATATTGAATTGTGTACCTGAAGTAGTCCAGATATGCTGTTGGTATGCAATTGGGGAACTGGTTTATTCTATATGATTTGCAAAGAATTAAATGTTGGACTTCAATGTGAAAAGCAGGACTGTAATGGAGAACAACGGATTACAAACTTGGCAGTACACCACCTGGTGATGAGATAATTGTTATATGATGTTCAACAGTGTGTGTGTGTGTGTGTGTGTGTGTGTGTGTGTGTGTGTGTGTGTGTGTGTGTGTGTGTGTGTGTGTGTGTGTGTGTGTGTGTGTGTGTGTGTGTGTGTGTGTGTGTGTGTGTGTGTGTGTGTGTGTGTGTGTGCATGTGTGTGTATGCGTGTGTGTGTGTGTGTGTGTGTGTGTGTGTGTGTGTGTGTGTAGAAAACAGCTTTATATTTCAGTGTTTCATCTACAAATTCAGTGCCTGCACCCCTTAAACAATAAATTGCCTATGTTACATCTAAAAAAATGCTAATCTTGTATATTGCAATAGGAATAAGTGGCAAGCGGAAACACAGGTTCATAGTTACTAGTCATCTCATCCAAAGGATGACATACTCAGGACTGCAGCACTCCACCCCCTTAAAATACAAATCTACATGCAGTGGGAGTACAACCTACAACCCTCTACATCAAGATTCAAGTATGCTACCTGCTGTGCTACTAAGACATTTGAAATTTTACACCACACTAGTGATACCATTTGTTAAACAAAACAGTTGCACATTTTAAGCAGACTTAGCATGAGCAGTAGTAAACTTCTTTTCCCTTGAAGCTCAGAATTCCTTGAAAATAAATTCCACCTGCTAACTCTAAATAGGGCATTTCACTCTCTTTCACACACACATACCTCAGCCTTTGTGAAAATCTGTACAGTTGAGAAGTATGAGTCACACACATACATCCCCTGACCTCCTTAGAAAATGGATAGAACAAAATTGTGTGCACTAGTATGCATTTTCTGAGGACATGACATCTTAAACTCAACTTCAGTCTTCAGTTATTTGCCAGAAATAACACAATTTTATGAGAAACAATCTGAAAATATCAGGCAAAAATCTGGATAATTGTGAGGTATGACCCCCCCATACACCCCTCCCTCCCTCTTACAAACACACACACACCCTTAGTAAATGAAATCTTTGCATAGAGATTAATCCACACACATGTCCCTTAGTAAATGGAATCTCTGCATAGAGATTAATCCAAACACAATGGACCTTAGAAAAATGGAGCACTTCTGCCTGCACATAAACTAAAACAGCAGTGCATAAACCAACCCTGCATAAGCCTGCATAGAGATTAACACACACACCTTAGTAAACGGAGTCTGCATAGAGATGAATCCAAAAACAACAGAGCACTCCTGCCTGCATATAAACTAAAATAGCATAGCACAAGCCAAGACTGGGCATTGACAACAGCTTGTTACTTAGTTCTTCATGTTTACAATAACAGCGTGGCTTACATAAAGGGCTGTAAATATGTAAGTAGGGCAGTTAAAGCCTGTCAAATATAAGAAAAACACTTACACTTCATCCACATTAAATGGAACAAGAAAAAGATTACATTATTTCATAATTATTCCGAAGTAAAAACAAGGATATGAGTAACAATCAGAAAACAGTGACGGTCTTTGCATCATTCTGCAAAAGGAATCTTCCCAACAATCACAAAACCATATATTCAGCATTGCAGACTAAATATGAGCATTTCTGTGCCATATCCATATCTCAGCAAGATTCTGTTACAGACTAAAATTAAAAAGTAAACTTTCCCCTACATTTTAAGTTGGTACAGATTATATCAAACACTGCTTTACTCTTTTAAGTTTCTCTCCACAAGACGTTGACACTCAACCCTATGCCATCTTGATGCTGTCCCCATAGCAACATAAATTAAGAACAGGAGCTTCAGACATTTTAGTCTATGTTTTTTGAAGGTAGGACGAGCATAGCTCTCAACCTTACATCTCCAAAATGAGGTACATTAGCCATCATAATGTGGAACACAAACTAAGATCTTACAAACAACTTCAGCTAGGAAGGACATAGGATGGTTAAATATGCTGTTTTTACTTAAACAAGATATTTTAATTAATATGATTTCTTTTTAAAATGGGTATCAGCTAAAAGAATTGCTAACACTGAATGTGTAACAGTCTACAGACCCTTTTCGGTGTGTGAAACTTCGAGGACCATGAACATTTTAAAATCCCACATAAGTACGGTATGTTCCTCTTCTGTATAAAATAAACAAAACAGAGCTTTTCTCTGACAGAAAAATCCTTACCTCAGTCAGCCTGCATATAAACAAAAATGGCAGTTCATAAAATGGATCACTGTGACTCTGGCAACCTTTGCGCACTTTTGTGTTTGAATTTACGTTAGCGTGCAATGCACGCATGGGTCTCTTATGGATCTGGCGCCTATGGATGCAAAGGGCGTTCTTAAAGAGGAATGCCCTTTAAAAAAAAAAGTTTTTTTTTAAATTAAAATAAAATTTATTTCTCGGCCAGCCAGTTCTAGAGGTGTGCAAGTGCACCCCCTTGCACCTGCCTTCGGGCGCCCTTGCAAGCAGGACTAGAATGTTTAATTTAAATGTTTTTCCAGTTAAATGTTGTTACAGTGATTAAGGATAATTGCTGCTTAGACAAACTAAGACAGTTGTATATTCAGAATTTTAATTCAGAATTATCACAAGACATGCAGTACCCCATGGAAATGGTAACATTACCATATTTTACTGCTACAAGTACTAAACATGCAACATAAGTTATTTTGCCTTGATTTTAAATTCATAAAGTTTTTCTCCATAATAAATTCCTAAATGAAATTCTGGAAAACATTTTCTAAGAGGTAGCCTAAAACATATTCAAGCTTTTGCATTGGTTTAGAAACTCATTCCCATGTCACTAATATTAATCTGTTTTTCACCATTAAAAGATGGTTTCAGTTCAATGCATGAAATCCCCTTAAAACTGAATGTTTAGAAAAGATAGCACATAGCAAAACAACTCCAAACTTCTCTGTGTGGAAGATCAGTCCATATATTTTAATTAATCACTGTATGTCAATCAGATAAGACAATAGTAGTAGAAGTAACAAACTTATACTCGTCTTACGTCAAAACAAAACAAAACAAAAAATAATAATAGAAAATATATAATTGTACAGCATTACTAAGTATTCAAAAGTAATCCTAGTAAAGTAGGCAGTCTGTTTCTAGTCGAAAATCCTTTATTAAGGACACAGACAAGCGATCCAAGTAAAACAAAAATAGAGTAATAATTTCCTCACAAGCCTTCTAAATATATATATACTTTTTATCAGGCATGAAAGTGGTTTATTGTGCTGTAAAACAAAGTGTTATTGGTACACATGTTAAATTCATATCCTTTCCCCCATTAGTGTGACATTCGAGCTGGTCCTGCCCTACTTAGTAGCTGTCATAATAATATAGCCCTTATGTACTTTAAATAAAATTTATAATGATGTGGTAATTCTTATTTAACCAGATTATTAAGCAGATTATTAAGTCTGTGATTTTATCCAAGACAATACACTACATGGCTGGAAATATATCAGCCTTAGTTAATTTGGCAATCAAAAAAGTATATAAATATATACATATACATTTTGCATGTAAAAATCAATTTCTATTTTCATAACCTATTGTTAACTAATATCACTTTCATCCTTCTAGACTTCTTCAGGTCTGTGTACAAGAACCCTAAAAACAATCTATAAAAAAATATATAATTGTCTAATTAATTAGTATTGTTATTACACATCATTTTGAATAAAGTGGAAAAAAGAACTAAAAAAGTAAAAAAAAAATTATAAATAAAAATAAGAAAAAATGTATGTATGATGATGGAATCAAAATATACACTTAAATTATAACTGATTGAAAATGGTATTTAACACCAATTGGTAGAATAAAATAAAATAAAATACAATTAGTCATGTAAACAATGTGGCAATTTTTTAAGTTCCAGTGCACTTTTAATTGAACAGTAATAGTTTAGTCCAGGCTTCCTAAAAGAGTTCAGCTTTAATTGCCACATGAGTTCATGTTTCTTCAGAATATTCGGGATGTCTCATTCAAGATCACCAATGTCTATGCGATCCAGGATCTGGAACTTAAAACATGTGTGTCTTTTATGAAGAGAAAGGTCTATGGCTAAATGCATTATTTTTACATCCAGAGCAGATTTTTGACAGATGACTTGAAATCCTACGCTTGAGTTTATTTATGGTCTTGCCCACAGAGAATGCATCACCTTCATTGCACTGTGCCCTGTAAATTACTTTTGTAGTGTTACAGTCACTCCCTGCACTGGTTTTAATGATGTTCTTTAAATAAGGGCAATAAAAACTATCACCTTGCTGTATAAATATACAAAATGTACAATTAGTTTCACATCTTGTAGTGCTTTTCTCACATGGTCTGGGTTTAGGAAGGCCAGGAACATTAGAAGTTTTGTTGAATTTAAACACAGACCATATGAGAAAAGCACTAAAAGATGTGAACATAATTGTACTGCATCAGAGTTTCCACAGTTTCCTGTTCCTTCCATTGATGTCTAACTACAAGTGAACATTTATACTGGTTTCCTTTGGAAGGCTCCAAAATATCTTGATATGGCAGCACTCGACCAATTGCTTCCTGTTCCACTGGTTTCCCCTTATTTGGATATCCTTTGCTCAATCCTGTTGCGGTGCTTTCTGCATTAGATTTTTTACGCCAAATCCTTCACTTTGCAGGTGTTCCATAACCTCAATTTCTATTACTTTAACTTCTCCAATACTAATTTCCTTTTCTACTTTTCCTCTTTGTCTTCTTATTTTTTTGTATTGTAAAGTTTTCCATATCTGGATTCCTTTGCCTGTATTTCTCTTCAAATGTCTTTGCTGCTTGCTCTTTTTGTATTGGTTAGATTAGCTTTCTCCTTTGCATAAATATTACACCACATTAAATCTCATTTTGTTTCCCATGTCCATATTTCTTCTTCGGATGTCTACTGATCTTCTTGCTTCTCCTTACTTTGTGGACTCACTCCATCATACTGTGATATAATCTGTGTTAGACCTTCTACATCAAATCCTTCACTTCACAGGCATTCTGTAACTTCAACTTCTATTTTTTTAATTTCTACTTTACTTATCTTCCTTTCTGCATTCCATCTTTGTGATATTATTTTTTATTGTAAACATTTCCATATCTGGATGCCTTTGCCTGTATTTCTCTTTGAATATCTTTAGGGCTGTCTTTTATATACTGATTAATTTGGCTTTCTCCTTTGCATAAATATTACACCATATCAGATCTCTCTTCTTTCCCATGTCCATATTTCTTTTTTATAGTTTTCAAAAATATTTAGGTTTTCTTGTATACATTTTTGCACTTCCTCTGATACTTCTTTTTCCAACCAGATCAAAGTTTCTTGATCTATATAATGTTTTTCAAAAATCTGTTGCATTAGTGAATGCAAATTTTCATTTGAATCTTCTGACAGTTTTCCATGGAAGTATTTTTCTTTCCTCTAATTTATCTCTTAGTCTATTTGTATATCCTCTGTCTGGAAATTCTGGGATTTTTGGATAATAGTAACAATACATACATTCTTCCTTATCCTCAATAGTCCACTCTATCATCTTTATGGCTCTTCTCTGGCCTATCAGTTTTTGTGATTTTTGTGGACTGCCACTTCCTTCTACAACAGGGGGGCATCCTCCCTCTGGGGCTGGCCTGGCCCTGTTGTAGGAATGTTTCCATATTTTGAGGATTATACAGTCATTTTTTCTTGTCTTGGTACAATTGCGCCTACCAGGATTGGACACTTTTTTATCCTGGGTCTTGTGCACCCAGCTATCTTTTTTTTATTTTTGACTTCCGTCCATGATATATGCTATATGACTACAGTCTATATATCAGTGTCGCCTTGGTGAGATTTTGTAAAAAAAACAGGGTCCACCTCATGAAGGTACTCACCAAGACTTGAGGATGAATTTAGTTTCAGCTGTACTACTCTCCTTTGCTTGCTGACTTCATATGTCCATTCAGATATATATAGATGTATAAATATATAGACATATATGTATATACAATGTACATATATACACATACATATGAACAAAAAAATAAGCTGACTGTTGTTTTTTTAGTCAACCTAGTTTGGTCAAAGCAATATTTTACATTGCATGCTTTGAGGTTGTCATTCGGTGCATGCATAGATATATGTTGATGTTTTTGTATGTCTTTTTTGTCAGCATTAATCTTATTGGCATTTGCTTGGACATCAGTGGGTGAAACCGATTTGTATGTTTGTTCCTCATCCCTTGGAGCTTGGCATTAATAGCACTATTGAAGATGCTGGATTTCATATTTTGGGTCCAAGTTGCCATGGTTTAAATGATATTGGAAGTGCTGGATTATTTTGAAGTTTATTACACACACATACACACACACACACACACACACACACACACACACACACACACACACACACACACACACACACACACACACAATAACACTTTTAAAACATCATCATTGTCATCATCTTCTTTCGGCTTTTCCCGTTAGGGGTCGCCACAGCAGATCATCTGTTTCCATTTCTTCCTGTCCTCTGCATCATGCTATTTCACATCAACCGCCTGCATGTCCTCTCTCACCACATCCATAAACCTTATCTTAGGCCTTCCTCTTTTCCTCTTACCTGGCAGCTCCATCCTTAGCATCCTTTTCCCAATATATCCAGCATCCCTCTTCAGCACATGTCCAAACCAACGCAATCTCACCTCTCTTGCTTTGTCTCCAAAATGTCCAACCTGAGCTGACCCTCTAATATACAGATTCCTAATCCTGTCCATCCTAGTCACACCCAGTGCAAATCTTAACATCTTTAACTCTGCCACATCCAGCTCTGACTCCTGACTTTTCATTAATGCTACCGTCTCCAACCCATGTAACAGCTGGTCTCACTAGCCACTTGTACACCTTCCCTTTCACTCTTATTGGTACCCGTCTGTCACAAATCACTCCTGACACTCTTCTCCACTTATTCCACCCTGCCTGTACTCTCTTCTTCACCTCTCTTCCACACTCACCATTACTCTGAACTGTTGATCCCAAGTACTTAAACTCATCCACCTTTACCAGCTCTACTCCCTGCATCCTCACCATTCCTCTACCCTCCCTCTCATTTACACACATATATTCTGTTTTAGCCCTGCTGACCTTCATTCCTCTCCTCTCTAAAGCATATCTCCACCTCTCCAGGGTCTCCTCAACCTGGTCCCTACTCTCACTACATATCACAATGTCATCTGCAAACATCATAGTCCACGGTGCCTCCTGTCTAATCTCATCTGTCAACCTGTCCATTACCACTGCAAATAAGAAAGGGCTCAGAGCTGATCCTTGATGTAATCCCACCTCCACCTTAAACATATCTGTACATATCCTGTACCACTCTTACATACTTCTCTGCCACTCCCGACTTCCTCATACAATACCACAACTCCTCTCTAGGCACCCTGTCATATGTTTTCTCTAAGTCCACAAAGAAACAATACAACTCCTTCTGACCTTCTCTGTATTTCTCCAACAACAGTCTCAGAGCAAATATTGCATCTGTAGTGCTCTTTCCTGGCATGAAACCATACTGCTGATCACTAATCATCACCTCCCTTCTTAACCTAGCTTCCACTACTCTTTCCCATAACTTCAAGCTGTGACTGATCAATTTTATCCCTCTGTAGTTACTGCAGCTCTGCACATCACCCTTATTCTTAAAGATAGGTACCAAAACACTTTTTCTCCACTCCTCAGGAATCCTCTGACTTTCCAAAATTTCATTAAACAATCTGTTTAAAAATTCCATTGCCACTGGTATATCATCTGGGCCAACAGCATTTCCATTCTTCATCCTCTTCATAGCTGTCCTTACCTCCCACTTGCTAATCTGCTTCACTTCTTGATTCACTATCCCCACATCATCCAACCTTCTCTCTCTCTCTCTCTCTCATTCTCTTTATTCATCATCCCTTCAAAGTACTCTTTCCATCTACTCAGCACACTCTCCTCACTTGTGAGAATGTTTCCCTCACTGCCATTTATCACCCTTACCTGCTGCACATCTTTCCCAACTCTGTCCCTCTGTCTGTTTAGTGTCCAATCTCTCATACAACTCTCTGTATGCCTTATCCTTAGCCTTCGCCACCTCTCATCTCCTTATACTCATGTCTACTTTCTTCATCTCTTTGACAATCCCACTTCTTCTTCACCAGCCTCTTCCTCTGTATACTCTCCTGTACTTCCTCATTCCACCACCATGTCTCCTTGTCCTCCTTCCTCTGTCCACCTTTAAAACGCACGAAGAAATTGCTCACAAGGAACCAACTCTTGTAGAATCCAAAAGTCAAATGAAACAAAGTCCATAGCACTACATTTAGCACATTTTGCCACTATTAAAAGAAAAAAGCAGTCCAGGTTTCATCCCTTGATAGGGTTACTTCAGTCAATTTTGTACATGCAAAAGCATGGAAGCTATATACCAAGCTTTCACAAAACTGGTATCAAATACGTATTTCCAATATATGTAGCAAGGCAATTTTTAAATATTTAAATATTTATAAAGTTTATATAAAGAACATCAAAAGCTATATACATATAGTTTTATTATATATATTACTTATAATGATATATAGGATAATAATATAATAAGAAGTTACTAGGCTGTTGGCCCTGAGCCCCTTACAAGCCTAGCCAAGACTTTAGCCCATGTTCCAGCAAGTCAGCACCTGATGCCCCTGTCCAGCAGGAATACAGGTGGAATCCCAGGGGTGTATTTTCTGTTCCCCATCGCGTTATCCTGGTTGCAGTTAAAAGGGGTTAATGAGCTACTCTTTGACATGGACAGGAAGTCTATAACACAGAAGGGGAAGTCTCTGGGAAACAAATCTGTTCTGACAACAAGTCCTGTTGATGTCACAGACCAAGTTGAAGTCACGCATGTGTGTTACTCAAGTGGAGCTTGACTTGTGGATATGTAGTAGTCCCATTAATGTGGGGTCTGAGTTTGCTTTGTATGCCAGACAGAGGTTATATCTAAGGAGTCTGTATGAGACTGAGTAGAGGGACAGGGCTTTTAGCCTATCATTGTAGGGTAGATGTTTGGGGCCCTGGATTCTCCTGGTGATGAACCTCTGTGGTCTCTCCAGCTGCTGCATTGCTTTGTGAGGGACATGCATAAATGGGCATTGTACCCAATAATGGGTCTTATAAGGGAAGAATACAGGAATGTTATGACCTCCTTGTCCCAAGATGAGATACCCTTACTAATGAGATGGGCCATGTAAAAAGTTTTTCATATAATGGAGGCAATATGGTGGTCAAAAGTCAGTTTGCTATCAACCTGGGTGCTGAAGTCCCTCATGACAGACTGTGTGCTTAGGACCTTGTTATTAATATGATAACTTGTACAGATGTTACTCTCTCCAAAGGGGATGATGAGGCATTTTTGGCATTCAGTTTGAGGCCATGTTTCTGGCACAAGTCATTTGTTTGGGTGAGACCTTTTTTGAAGATATCCATATCACTAGGGGAATGAATGACAGTGCCCAACTTGCAGTCAACTGCAAACTTGGTCAGCCATGCCCCACTAATTTTGGCCTGCACCTCAGAAAAATGTATCCCAAACAACAGAGGCCTCAAGACTAATCCCTGGGGTACACTGCTCATTACAGGTCTACTGCTTGAAGTGGCTTTCCCTGTTTTGACAAGGTGGACTCTATCAGTTAGCCACTTTGCTACCCATCTGGTAACATGTGGATTGATGCCTAGTTGAAAGAGTTTATTTATTATACCTGAGTGGGGAATAGTATCAAAGGCTTTGGCCAGGAAAAAGTAGAGAGTGTGCACCTTCTTCCCCTTACCCATGGCTTTGGTCACTGTCTCAAAGAAGTCGATCAAATTTAATAGGCATGACCTCCCCTTGATGAAATCAAACTGCATGGGATTGAGTGCTTGGAGATTGCCAATGTCCTTGTACAGAGGTCCATGATAATCCATTCCTTGGTCTTGCAGATCAGGCGAGTTAGGCTGATGAGTCTATAATTTTCTGAATCAGTGGACACTTGACCTTTGCGCAAAGGGATGACAGTGACTGTCTTCCACTCATCTGGGGCAAAGCCAGTACTCAGGCTTTGGTTGAGTAGGGTGTCTAATTTTGCTGCAAGTTCCTGCCTGAGTTCATGTAGCATGTGGCCTGGGATTTTATCAGGTCCCATGGGGGCTGTATTTTTTACCTTTGAGAGGGCAGTGATGAATTGCTCCCTAGAGATAAGGGAGGGAGACAGGTGATGAGGATATCCTGAATTACTGATGGGGATAGAGGGGTGAAGTTTTCACTGAACCTGTCTGCCAGTAGGTTGAATATATCTACAGCATTTGTGTATGTTGTGTCCTTGACAACCAGTTTTGTGCAGATCTGAGTGCTTCCTGTGAGAATATAGACATATGTGAAGACATCCTTATGATGGTCTTTAGCAAATATAGCCAATTTGGACTTAGAGTTTGCTTTGGAGGATTTCACTAATGTTCTTATTTGCTTGTTCAGGTTAAGGAGAGATTATTTTCAATTAGGCACCTGCTTCTTGTGTTTTGGCATGAGTAGTTCTTCCAGTCTATGGTTGGATAATTAAAGTCGCCCAGGATCAGGATAAAGGGTTGCATCTTGATAGATTCAAAGAGGTCCAGTTAGGTGTAGTGGACATCTTGAGTCAAAGTTGGGGGCCTGTAGATAGCTATTATTTGAATAGGGGTCATGTCAATAGTTAACTGCACCTGGAATATCTCCTGTGCATCATACTGTTTGACCAGCCTGGAGGTATGCATGTCTTTGATATATATTGCAACTCTACCTCTTTTTGCTTTGCTGCCCATGGTTTGGGATCTGAATACATGATAATATGAGTAACCTGGTATGGCAGTTGTGTTCTCTTCAGCTTTGAATCAGGTTTCTGTGACTGCACAAGTATCAGCATCTTCTAGGTTAAGAATACTTGCAATGAGTGCAGTGTCATATTTAGACTCCTAGTGTTTAACAGCATGACATTTAACTCGCATTTTGATGAAATGTTCATGTTGGTAGTTTTGACCTCATGGCATTGCCTAAAAAAGGCAAGAGCCTTTGCCAGAAGCTTGAAATCTAAGGGAGATAGATGCAGGCCAACTCTGGCAAACCATCATGGTCTGTCAGTCATGTCTTCCCAGGCTGTCAGGTAGTGGATCTCCTTGGAATAACACCAGAAACTAAGCCACTTAAAGTCAATTATTTTCTGTTTGTGTTGAGGCATCATTCTGGGTGACAGTAGGATGCTGCTTAAGGCTGGGAACATACCTGCCTGGGACACATATTCAGTAAGCTTGACCATGTCTTTCTTCATATAGTCCGGGGAGGTACTTCTCAAATCATTCACGCCAACAAGAATTATGACAGAGTCATAACTGTATCTGTTGTTGAGAGACTTGTGTGCATGGGTAATATGATGGATTCTGGCACCTGACAAATGACTAACTGTGACTTTCCAGCCTGGTGAGGGACACATCTGTGTGTCTCACAATGGAGTTGCCTATGACTAATATGTTGAGTTTATACTTAGGCCTTAGTGGCTGTGAGACACAAGTGTGTGGACTCTGTGTGGTGTGGTGGGCAGTAGAGTTTGCATCTTTTTTTGCCTCAGAAGTCTTTTTGTTTGGGCATGTTTTTGTTGAGGATCTCCGCATATGTGGGTGTGTGTTGTGTAGGTGTGGGTAGTGTCTGACTTGTGGTGTTTGTGATGACAAACTTTTCAGTGCCAGATATACTGACTTGCGAGGGAGAGAGCATAGACTCTAGGTTCTTAATGTAGTTGCATCTCTCACAAATTATGTTCCTAGTTGGTAGTAGTAGATGGTTCTCTGTGTACATGAGACAGTTGCTACACTGTCTAAGTATGCTCATATCAATCAGACTGGCAGGAGAAACTGTGGAAACTCTCCATCCATATTTATCAGAATCTATGATGAGTACTACTAGGTGATTGCATAAGTGCTACTAAGAGAAAATTTGTAGCTGGAATATCTTGCAATGGGTTAAAAAAGGGCAGCTGCAGTGTGTGACATGCAAACAAGCCCAAACCAGCTCAGAAGATAGAATATTCTAGTAACACAGAAATCTAGCCAATCGTGCTAGTCCCTGATTTCTTTACCAGCTTCTGCAAGATAAGGTTCAGGCAGCCCTGTTACTCTCACTAGCAGAAGAGATAGGCCCCTACCAACACAAAATGGCTGCCAGAAACACAGAAGGCAAAAGCAAATAACTTTGGATGCAGCAAACTTTGTATCCAGAGTATGCTACTCATTGTAAGGGTAAGAACACAGTACAACTTACAAAAAATTACAAATTAACCACTTACAGACACAAACAGAACTCACAGTATGAAAAAATACAGTTAAACAGTAAAGAAATGCAGTAATATGCAGTTAAGCAGTAATGAGTTGTAGTAAACAGCAATGAAATACAGTTAAATAGTAATGAAATGCAGTTAGTAGTTATTTGCATTAAAACAGTGCAAAAGTGATAAATTAGTTCACAATCACAACAGTAAAAGCAGCTCAAATAAAGCAGCAATTCAGTAGAATACTGTCATCAATTTAACAAGGGTACTGATAATCAGTAACAAATGTGGCAAACTAAATGCAGCTGAACACCTAAGCACAAGCAGCAAAATGAAATAGGAAGAGGCACACTTTTTTTTTAAAGTAAAAAGTGAGGAGACAGAAGATAATTCAATGTTAAGCTATGTGATGGGTCTTCACAACTGATCACACTGTACTCAGTAAAATGAGCTGTTGCAATAGGTGGGCCTTTACAACTGATCTCACTGTACTTAGTATAATGAGCAGATGCAACGGGACTGGGAGAAGTATCCAATATCAAATGTATAGTAGAGTCGGGCATCTCAAAAGACACCAAGCCACCACTGCAAGATCAGAACAGAGTTAAGGATTCAATTCACTAAAAACAGTTGCACAGTTTAAACAGGTATGCAGCAAATATTTTTTTAGATAATCAGAAGTGCAGAAAAAAATTGAAAATAAGCACATATCTTTTGCAGTCTCACAGCAGTTTTTTGGGAAACAGCAGAGCAAGGGAAGGCCTAACGCATTGCAGCTTTCAGCAGACAAGCACAGATTGTTGTAAACACTGGATATTTAAGGCAGAGAACCAGGAACCAGCCAATGTTCAAACTGTCCAACTAAAAAACACCTTAAACCGAGCTCTGTAGCAGTATCTCCTGCCAGATCAGACCAAAATGAAACTTCCTCCCATGAGCCATGTCAGACTCCAAACCAGTTACAAGTGGCATCCCACAAGGCTCAGTCCTGGGACCTCCCTTGTTCGGTATATATTTCTCAGAGGTACAGGCCAACACGGAAGGACTGTGGCTGACCAAGTTCGCAGATGACTGCAAACTGGCCGCCATAATCAACTCTCCAGCCGACACAAGCATCTTCCAAAAGGGCCTCATAGAAACAGACAACTGGTGCCAGAGCCATGGCCTCAAGCTAAATGCCCAAAAGTGTATAGTCATCCCCTTTGGCAAAATCAAAGTGCCCACAAATTACCACATAGGTGGTAATCCATTAAGTACGGAAAAAGTAATTAGGGACCTGGGGACCCAAGTTGATAGCAATCTCTCATTTGACAGCCACGTGGCCAAAGTGGTTAGAAAAACATTTTATATAGCCCACCTAATCATGAAGAGATTCACATCTAGATCAGGGGAGGTCATCGTGCCTCTTTACTCATCCCTCATCAGGCCCATAATTGAGTACAATGCCCATTTTGGGATGTACCTTACCAGACACCTGCAGCAACTGGAAAGACCCCTAAAGTACCTCACCAAGAGGATCAAAGGGCTCAAACAGATGCCATATGCTGCCCAGTTAAAGAAACTCCAGCTCTACTCAGTGGCATACCACCTGCTCAGAGGTGATCTGTGCCTGACATATAAAGCCATGTCCAACCCGGAATTAATGGACATGCTGCACCTCAGAAAATCCAAATCCCATCAAGCTACGCGCTCGAGAGACTTGAACCTCAGCACTGAAATAAATAGGACATGCTGGACAGATTCATAACCCAGAGGCTCCCTTCACTCTGGAATAAAATTCCAGTCCAGGTTAGACAGAGTCCCTCATTGACTCTCTTCAAGAGGAATCTTGATGAGTGGATGGGAGATCATAGGTTTACTCCGGGTATCACTTCTGTGTCACTGTTAGACAGAGGCACAGTATACTAACCTCAAAAAAGGGCATAGCAAAATTCATTTAAAATGGGTGGCGAAAGCCAAACACACTCTGGCTAGGCTTATAAATGCCCTAGGGCAGATAGCCTAGTATGAACCTATGAACCTATGAACCTATGAACAAAGCAACAGTTAGACCTCTCTAGACAAAAGATTAACTGTACTACAAGCTCCAAAGACCAGAAACAGTAGTAGATTCAGCTCTATGCTAATGTTTTTCAAGTGCAGCAACAAGTAAAATGAACAAGCAGAAAAAAACAAAAAAAGATCAGAACAGAGTTAAAGATTCTATTCAGTAAGCCTACAAAACAGTTGTACAGTTTAAATGGATATGTAGGAAATATAATTTTAGTTAATCTGAAGTGCAGTAAACAATTGACAATAAATACTTATCTTCCGTAGTCTCACAGCAGTTTTTTTGGAAAACAGCAGAGCAAGGGCAGAAGGCCTCACTCACTGCAGCTTTGAGCAAGCAAGCACAAACAGCTTTAAACACTATTTAACTCAGAGAAACAAAAAACAGCCAAAGTTCACATGATCCAGTCAAAAAACACCTTAAACCGATCCCTGTAGCAATAACTCTAGCCAGATCAGACCAAACTGAAATTCCCCCCCACAAAGCAACAGCTAGGCCTCTCTAGACAAAAGATTAACTGTACTACAAACTCCAAAGGTCAGAATCAGTACTAGATTCAGCTGTATGCTAGTATTTTTCAAGTGCAACAACAAATAAAATGAGCAAGCAGAGAAAACAAAAAGGGGACAAAGATCAGAAAAGAGTTAAGGATTCAATTCAATAAGCCTAAAAGACAATTGCACAGTTTAAACAGATATGCAAATATTGTTTTATTTAATTAGAAGTGCAGATAGCTGAAAATAAGCACATATATTTTGTAGTATCAGAGCAGTTTTTTGGAAAACAGCAGAGCAAGGGCAAAAGACCTAACTTACTGCAGCTTTGAGCAAACATAAATAAACACATACTTGTTACCGACTCAAAAATGAAAAGTCATCAAGTACATATCCAGATGAGACAAAGCAACTGTTTGTGTAGAAGAGCTGCTGCATATTGCCTGAGCACATTAGTTGAATTTGAGCAGTTTAGGAAGGGAGAAGGAGGACAGTGGGACCATTGATGAGGGTTTTGAGTAGTGATCATGAGTGGGATTTGAGTTTAGGAAGAGTTTTGCATTTAGGGAACAGGAGGGTAGTTTAGGGTTAATGAGTGATTAGGGACTTCATGGACTTAAAGTCTAGGGAGTAGAAAAACAGTTTTACTTTTAGGGAGCAGGAGGTTTTTTTTAAGTCTAGAGCATGAATAGGAACTTTAAGTTTAGGGAGGGGGAAAAAGTTTTGTTTTAGGGGTGAGCAGTTTTACAAAGGACAGTGTAATGCATTTCTTTACACTGTGTTTTAATACTTATCTTCCACAGCAATCATTTGTTTCTGTTAGACCATCTAATAGGGTGCTGGTCTCATAGGGGCATCTATGATGGGCCCTAATTTGCAGTTATCTGCAAAGTTGATGAGCCAGTGGCCTTTGACATTAGTCTTGACTTCTAAAAAGTAGATGCCAAACAGGAGCAGACCAACTCAGACCCCTGGGGTACTTTGCTGGTGTCTGGACTCTTGGAGGAGGTGATTGCACTCATCCTGACTTCTTGGGTCATATCTGTAAGCCAACTAGCAATCCAATGAGTTGTGTAGGGTTTTATGCCTAGTTGTGAGAGTTTGTCAACAGTACCTGAGTAGGGTATTGTATTGAATGCTTCAGCCAGGTGAATGTAGATGGTATCTGCTGATTTCTCTCTCAAACAGGTGTACCAGGTTAAGTAGGCAAGACCTTCTCTTATCAAAGACAAACTGAGATGGTTCCAGTGTTTGTAGGTTGCCAGTGTCCTTGTTGATCGATTCCATGATAATTCATTCCATGGCTTTGCATATTAGACTTTTCAGACTGATGGGTCTGCAGTTCCTAGAGTGAGTTGATGATCCACAACCATCAATCCAAAAAAAAGAAAAAAAACAAGGTACAGATCCAATATTTTAATACAGTTTATCGCCTCAGCTGGATAGCTTTCAAGAAGTAACATTTCTTATCCACACTTCCTATATATATATATATATATATATATATATATATATATATATATATATACACACACACACACACACACACACACACACACACACACACACACACACACACACACACACACACACACACACACACACCTTTCCTCATCAATAAAACAATTACCAATTAAACAATTATAATGCTAAAATAGTAAATCAAGATATCTGACTAGAGCAAATATTTACAATTCAGTTCATGATTCAGTGCCCCAGGTAAAAGAGTATTAAATTTTAAAATAACCACTGCTTCTTTACATGATAACATGTTTTTTAAGAATGCAACATTGCCAGTTTTGACAAAAAACTTTTTCTAAAACTGTAGCCTATATTAAAGAAGAATCATTATTGTGTTTTTCCATAAAATGCATAGCTATAAAGCATTCTATTCTCTGTTTTTTTTAATGTCGCTGATGTGCTCCTGCAATCTACCTTTGAATTTTCTTTTACTTTGCCCAATATAAAACAGGTTGCAGGGACATCTAAGACAATATATAACACCATCAGTGTCACAGAAAAATTATTAGGTTAAAATTTCTTGCCATTGATTTTACCAAAATTACGGGCAACACACTTACACACATTACAATTGTTACAGGGTGTTGTACCAACCCATCTCATGGGTAACAAAATATTTTCATCAAGTAGCACAAAATAAGCCTTCACCACCTTGTCTTTTAAATTCTGTCTCCTTCTGTAAGAGATAGATGGCTTACTGCAAATTATTTTATTTAACTTATCTTTCTTTAAAAAAGTCCAATAATATTCAATCAATTTGCAGATTTTTTCACTCAAAATATTATAAGTTGTGACAACAAACATTTGATCTACACCATCCTTTTCACCCATTTCTCCCTTACTTTTATACACTTGTTGTTGCTTCAAGCATGTTCCAACAGTCTTACTCACTGCTTCCATCATAATATCTCTATCATACCCCTTACAAAGAAACATAAGCAATGTTTCACAGACTTCCTTATATAGATCTATTTTATTATTGCAGATTCTGTGTACCCTAACTAACTCCCCATAGGGAAGAGACTTAATCATATGGAGGGGATGGCAGCTAGCACCATGCAGTCGGTCAGTTGATGATCCACCCTTATGAAGAGGGATGACTGTTGCTAACCTCCATTCACCTGGTGCATAAAATGTTTAGAAGCTGTTGTTGAAGAATACCTCACATAGTCCTGCTAGATTCTGATTTTAGTCTATTTATGAACTAACCAGGGATATTGTTGGGTCTCACTGAAGTAATTTTTTTGGCCTTAACAAGTGCCTCTAGGTCTTGGTACTTGTTGCTAGTTGGGGATGTGCTAGAATGGATTTCACAGGGAGTAGTGGAGGGGAGTGGGGAAAAAAGATACATTTATTGGGCAGTAGCTTTGCTATGTCATCTTGGTCAGTGAAGGTTGTCCCATTTACCACGACTTCTGCAGACAGCTGACTATTACCTTTAAAGTTCCTGATACAGATGTAGAAGGCCATCTGATTGTCCATAGCCTGGGAGGCTATCCTGACCCCATCATTTTTCTTTTTTGATTTTTTAGACCTCTTAGTTTCTTGTTTATTGAATCAGAAAGCTCTCATCTTTTTTTTTTCACTTGTCTTTTCAGTTAACTAGAGTTAACTGTTGCTTTAATCAAGCTACTCATGTACAGACACCTCTAAGTTTGAGAAATGCCATTGATTTGAGAGTTGTTTAGATGACTAACAACATGAACCTTGCTAAAATGCCATTTCATTGACAGGAAATATGCTATATAAAATACATGCAATATATAAATCTGAAAGGTGCATGCTTCTCATTATTTATGTTGTCAGATTTTATTTCATGTGCTCATAATGTAATTATTTCATGATGATGATTCAGATCACATTTCACTTTAACTTAGGCATGTTGAATACTTAGTAGGCAAAGACCAAAAGCAGATTTACAAATTGTCAGTACCAGTTTATCATTAAACAAAAGGTTACTCACATTAATATCAAGATTATTCACATTGATATTTATGCAAAATGTAAAAACACCTTCTGAGAATGCCACTTTAAAATATCTAAATGATTTATGACCAAAATATGTGTAAGTAACCCAGCAACATTTGTGTTTAGTTATACAAGCAACAGTTATTGAATTCCACAGTTTATTAATTTGTATCAATGCATTCACTAGTCTACTTGTTTTGCAAAAGATTTTGTATGCAGCACTTAAAAATCTATGCATTCTCTGCTTTATAAAAATTATACAATTTATTTCACACATATGTAGTGGTGCTGCAGTAGCGTTGTCGCCTCACAGCAAGACGTTGTTGCATTCGATTCTCAGCTAGAGCGTCTTCTGTGTGGAGGCATGTGTGAATGGGCGTGCCTTCATTGAAGGTTGTGTATCAGGGCTGGTAACTCGGCACATAAAAATCCACTACCAAACATTAGCGGACCGGAGTTCCACTGTGGTGACCTCTAACCTCTAATAAGCCGAAAGAAACAACAATTTCACACATATGTTACTCATATTCTTGACTCACTACAATAACCAGTGCATTTCAGTGCATTTCTAAATTGTCATAAACTTTGACAGTTTTAATATTTTTTAAATTGTTAAGTTGTATTTACCCTATTGTTAAATATAATTTTAAGTATCAGAATACAAAGGTAATCCATTATTAAAACTGAAAGTGTAATCAAATTATAGCGAGGGTTTTGGTGGTATGTAAAATTCAGTGATGAATGATAATGAGGGTTTATACCAGTAGCTGTTCTTAATTAAATGTTTATAAAATGCACTTACCTAACATTTATAAGATACCAACCTTAGCCATTATTTTTTTATTCACATTAACAGCTACTACTGCAACTTCAAGTTATTTTCCATAAACAGAAAATGGGAAAATGGCTTCAAGTGTGCAAGAAAGTACTTTGCATGACTTTACTGTAATAGCAAAAATAAT
The DNA here is from genome assembly GCF_019279795.1 of Protopterus annectens. Classification (NCBI taxonomy): domain Eukaryota; kingdom Metazoa; phylum Chordata; order Ceratodontiformes; family Protopteridae; genus Protopterus; species Protopterus annectens. The sequence goes on from NC_056745.1 coordinate 1,059,163,524, forward strand.
GAAGTAGTAAGAGACATGGAATATTTACAGTTACATACAATTGTTTTACTCATATTGCTTCTTTCTCCTACAACATAATAATAACTGAAAGGCAAATGCTTGAGAAAATATCTTTTGCCTTTTATATACTATAGCTCTACAGATGGATGTGGGTGACAGAATTTCATTAATTAGCATAAGGTCTCCAGGGTTTTTAACATTCATTACAGTTTATTGGATGAAACTGTGAGTGGGGCATACATTAATTCTATGAAATCAGGTTTAACACTAAATTTTATTTCTTCATCCTTTATAAATTATGCTGTATTCACATCTTAATAGGGTCACCTTAATAGGCCTGAGTGAAAAATGCATCTAATTTTCTGTTCAAGAAACTGGCTGTGTTAAATGTGTGCACTTGCAGAACTGCATACTTTACTACATGTATGTTTCCAGATTTATTTTATTTGTTATTACTGCAATGTGTATGTGATACTATAACATAGTCATATTTGCATGGCAGGAAGAGAAAAAGAACTCCTTAAATTGTCAGGATTTGTTTCAGATAATAAAAGATTTAAGGACACCATCTCAGAATGACACCTTAAGTTAACCCAATAATACCTTATCAAAATTTTGCACAGATAACTCAGCATGTGATTAGTTTAATTGTACAACCTATTGTTATTCCATTCTGTATTTATACATTTTTGGACTCATATTTTATACAATGGAAAGCAAAAACAATCCTGTATTTGCTTTACTTTAATTGAATTTCACAATTATGTGCACTATTGGCATTCAAAATATAATGGTAAGCCTTTATTAAAAGTTAATGTAACATCATGTTTTAGTGAAGGTGGAAAGAGCAAATATTCCTGTACTTTCAATGTGAATGATGCTTTGCATAAATATTTTTTTATCATTTAAATGTTTATAAAATGTATTTCCCTGTCATTTATAAGAAGCTAATCATGGCATGTTGTTTTGGTTGACAGCAACAACAACAACTACTAATACTCCAACTTCAAGTAAGTCATTATGTTGTTTTTTTTTTGATTAATAAATCGTCATAAAATTAGTTGAAATAATGTAAAAATGAATTGATGTAGCTGTTTTAAACACTATGCAGCAGTGCTCTAGAAATCTTATAACATTTGTTTTGCATATATATTACTCATTTTATCACACATTATAATTGCTAATACATTTCAAAAATGTCTTAATCTATCACACATTTATGATTTTTAAGTAATACCTTGATATATTCCCCTACTGTTAAACATAATTTTTATTTTAAAAATACAAGGGTGATCTTTACTTAAAACTCAATGTAGAATCACGTTATTGTACAGGTGCAGGGAACATATAAATACATGAGAGCAATGCTTTTGCTGCTTGTATCAATATCTGCTCTCTTTTAAATATTTGTAGTATGCACTTAGCTGTCACTTTTTAAGAAGCTGACCTTAGCCTTCATTTTTCATTCACAGTAACAACAACTATTACTCCAACATCAAGTAAGTTATAAAATACCATTTTTTTAAATTATAGAATAATTTCTTCAATTTTATTTGATAGAAAATACTTATATGTTTTTTTAAGCTCTATAACATATGGGAAAAAGAACATCCATACAACTCTAAGGAGATGACTTTTGGATAATTTTGAAGTTAACAATATGTACTGTGTGGTAAACCTTTATTAAAACTAAATGTAGCATCACATTTTAGTGAAGGTGGAGATGGCAGGTAATCCTGTCCTTTCAAAGCTAATGATGCTTTTTTATAAATATTTTTTCTCATCTAAATGTTTATAAATGACAGGGAAATATATTTTGCAAACATTTAGATGAAAAAATATTTATAGAAAGCATCATTAGCATCATGTTTTTGTGAGGGTGGTGATGGCAGATAATGGTGTACTTTCAATGCTGATGATCCTTTCTATAAACATTTTTTCTCATCTAAATTTTTGTAAAATGTATTTCCCTGTCATTTACAAGAAGCTAATCATGGCATGTTGTTTTGATTAACAGCAACAACTACTACTACTCCAACTTCAAGTAAGTTATTAAGTTTTTTTTTGTATTAATAAATTGTCTTAAAATGAGTTGAAATGTAGATGTAAAAATGAATTGATGTAAGTGTTTTTTTAAACACTAAAAAATATGTGGTAAACTGTAGTTTTCTTGTCTGGGAAAGAATAGCAAAAGGTAAAGAGGGCAAAAGAGAATATTGCATGTGTTATTCAATTGTTCAAAGCCTTTTTGCATTTGTATCTTTATAATTTGCTCCCTAATGAATATTAAAGGGATAAGAAGAAATGGAATAGTTTGCACATAATGCAGATGTATGCCTAAATGTTGGGTACAGAATATCTTTAATATGCAATAGTGCAATTTGAGCTTGATGCCTTCTTCTAATATGCATTAGAACAAAGTATAGTAGCCTCCAGTATTCTTTCATAACAGAAATGTGAGATGAGCATTTACTGTTGCTTTTACTCTAGATTTTCATACCATGTATTATATAGTCACGCTTCTGAGAATTTGTTAGAGTTACCACTTAATAGTCATACCTCTTTCTGTTTTTTATGTACCTTTATGTTTTTAGAAAAATTATGTTAAAAATTAATATCACCAAAACAATCATGAATGACATGAAAGTTAAATTGAAATGTTTCTTTCCTAACTAGCTTCAAGCACTTTAACAATAACTACACCCTCCGCCTCAACAGGTAATGCATGAGTTTACTACTTTTCAATTAGTGAACATACAGACAACTCTAAGGCAATGACTTTTGGATAGTTTTACAGTTAACAATATATACTGTGCATTTTTCTCTACTGTCTAATTTGGCCATTCATGAAGATTAATATCACATTTCCTTCATAAGAGTCCGTTACCATTTATACAGCCTGTTTCTACTTATCATTTTCATTAATTGGAGCACCTATTGCTTTAGTCACATGTCTATTTAACTACACCCTCCTTCCCAATAATGAAAACTTCAATTGAACTGAAGAATCTGCTTGAAGAATAATGAGAACAATGCTAAAATTGCTATTTCATTTTTAACAAATATGCTCTACAAAGTATAACTGGGGCCTGCTTCCTAATATTTATGTTTCCAGATTTGTTTTCATGTGTTCACGGTTTAATTATTTCATAATGAAGTTTCAGATTATATTTCCATTTAACTTAGGCATGGTAACTGCTTAGGAGGCAGAGAAGATGAGCAGATCTAACACTTGTCAGCCTCAGTTTCCTATAAAAAACCTCACTGATACTAGTCTCTATGTCAGAGGTTAAAGAACCATCAGGGAATCCTACCTTCAAATATCTAAATATTGGTGACCAAAATCTTTGTAAATGATTCAGCTCCATTTGTAGTTAGTTGTACAAATAAATATAATTGAATTTCACAGCTTATTTATTCTTATAAACATAATTTATACTTTACTTCATATGAAAAAGTCTTGGAATGCAGAAGTTGTCAATGTTGCCATCTGCCACTCTAGAAATCTTATACCATTTGTTTTTCATATACATTACTCATTTTTGTCACCCATTATAATTGCTAATAGATTTTAAAAATACCTTAATCTGCCACACATTTATTATTTTTAAGTAATACCTTGATACATTTTCCCCTATTGTTAAAAATCATTTTTATTTTAAAAATACAAAGGCAATCTTTACTTAAAACTGAATGTAGAATCACATTATAGTGCAGGTACAGGTGGCATATAAATACCTGAGAGCAATGCTTTTGCTGCTTTTATTAATATCTGCTATCTCCTAAATATTTGTCATATGCATTTAGCTGTGATTTTTTAAGAAGCTGATCTTAGCCTTCATTTTTCACTCACAGTAAAAACAACTACTACTCCAAAATCAAGTTATAAAATGCTGTTTTTTCAAATTATAGAAGAATGTCTTCAATTTTATTTGATAGAAAATACCTATAGATCTTTTTTAAGCTGTATAACATATGGGAAAATGAATGTTGCATGGCTAGACCTAAATAGCCAATATTTTGATGTAAGAAGTAAAATGGAATATTGGTTATGTTATATCCACATGCTCTAATCATACTGTGTGGTTCTCCTACATCATAATAAAAAATGAATGCCAGAATCCTGAGAAAATATATTCTACCTGTTGTATATTATACTTTTACAGCTGAAGAATGTGGTTGACATAATGTCTTTAATAAGCCGAAGGTCCCCAGCATTTTTAACTTTCACTTTCATTATCCTTTATTGTAAGAAAGTATGAGTTGCCATCAATTAATTCTATGAAATCAGGTTTTAGACTAAATTATATTTCTTCATTCTCCATAAATTATGCTGTATTCACCTCTTAATAGGGTCAACTTTTAATCCTGTTTTACACATCTGTATCCTCTTAGAGAAATTATGATCAAAATTAGTATTTTGAGAGGAAACATTGTGTATGAAGTGATGTATAAATTGAAATCTGCCCTTCTTTTCCAGCTTCAAGCACACTGATAACAACTACAACTTCACCTTCAACCTCAACAGGTAATGCAGCATTTTACTATGTGTAGTTATACAAATATATCAACATACTGCTATTTGGTGTTCAGCTATATGTGGCTTTTAAATTGTGACTGTGTGTTTTTCATCGCTACCAATTTAATTTGGCCATTAATGAAGATTCTGATTACATTTCATGTGCACGTATTACATGTATTACACGATGTATTGCATAATGCTTCAAACAGATCTCTCCTCAGTTGTGCCCACCATTAAGTGTGAAATGATTATCACTGATCTAAAACTAGCTTCATAGATATCAAAGGATTGGATGAAAAATGCATTGAATTTTCTGTTAAAAAAACTGTTTCTGTTAAATGTGTGCAGTTGCAAAATGGGAGAATTGCATGTTTTTTAACATGTATGCTTGGAGATTTCCTTTGCTGTTCATCCACTGTCCTTAAATCTTATTATGGCAATGTATTTGCAATACTTTTAAATAGTCATGTTTGCATGGAAGGAAGAGACTAAGAAAAATAAATCACATTGTCGACATTTGTTTTCGATATGTAGAACATCATCAAACTGTCTAATTATTAGACTTTTAAGGTTACACTCTGAGAATGACAGTTTAAGTTATACCAATAATACCTGATCAAATTTTGCACAGATCACAGAGCACAAGGTTAGTTTAATTGTACAACCCATTGTTGTTGCATTCCATATTTATGAATGTTTGTACTCATGCTTTATACAATGGAAAGTTAAAACAAACATATTTGCTGTACGTGAATGGAATTTCACCATTAAGTGCTCTATTGGCATTCAGAATATAATGGTAAGCCTTTTATAAAACTAAATATAGTAGCACATTTTAGTGAAGGTGGAGATGGCAGATAAGCCTGCACTTTCAATGCTGATGATGCTTTTAATAAATATATTTTCTCATCTAAATGTTTGTAAAATGTATTTCCCTGTCATTTATAAGAAGTTAATCAAGGTATGTTGTTTTGACTGACAGCAACAACAACTACTACTCCAACTTCAAGTAAGTTATTAAGTTTTTTTTTTCCATTAATCAGTTGTTTTAAAATGAGTTGAAATGCATATGTAAAAATGAATTGATGTAGGTGTTTTTAAATACTAAAATATGTGTGGTAAACTGCAGTTTTCTTGTCTAGGAACAAACAGCAAAATGTAAAGAGGGCAAAAGAGAACATTTTATGTGCTATTCAATTCTTCAAAGCCTTTTGCATTCATATCTTTATAATTTGTTCCCTAATGAATCCTAAAAGGATGAGAAGAAATGGACTAGTTTACACGTATTACAGATGTGTGCCTAAATGTGGGGTACAGAATATCTTTAATATGCAATAGTGCAATTTGAGCTTGATGACTTTTTCTAATATGTATTAGAGCTAAGTATAATAGCTTCCGGTATTCTTTCATAAGAGGAAATGAGATGAGCATTTACTATTTCTTTTACACTAGATTTTTATACCATGTATTATTTATTCACATTTCTGAGATTTTGCTAGATTTACCACTTAATAGTCATAGCTGTTTCTAGTTTTTATGTACCTTTATGTTTTTAGAAAAATTATGTTAAAATTAATATCACCAAAAAACATCATGAATGACATGAAAGTTTCATGGAGATGTTTCTTTCCTAACTTCAAGCACTTTAACCACAACTACACCTTCCACCTCAACAGGTAACGCATGAGTTTACTACTTTTCAGTCATAGAGTTGCATCATTATCAAGACAACTCTAAGGCAATGACGTTTGGATAGTTTTACAGTTAACAATATGTACTGTCTATTTTTCTCTAATCTCTAATTTGGTCATCCATGAAGATTAACCTCACATTTCCTTCAGAAGAGTCCATTTATAAAGCCTGCTTATACTTATCATCTCCATTAATTGGAGCACCTATTGCTTTAGTCACATGTCTATTCAACTACACCCTCCTTCCTACTAATGAAAACTTCAATTAACTTGAAGAATTTGCTTGAAGAATAATGTGGACAATGCTAAAATTGCTATATTATTCTTAACAAATATGGTCTGCAGAGTATAACTGGGGCCTGATTCCTAATATTTATGTTGTCAGATTTATTTTCATATATCCACGGTTTAATTAATTCATAATGAAGATTCACCTCACATTTCCTTCGTAAGAGTCTGTTACCATTTATACAGCCTGCTTCTGCTTATCATCTCAATTAATTGGAGCACCTATTGCTTTAGTCACATCTCTATTCAACTACATCCTCCTTCCCACTAATGAAAACTTCAATTGGCTTGAAGAATAATGAGCACAATGCTAAAATTGCTATTTCATTTATAGCAAATATTTCCTGCAAAGTATGATGTGGGCCTGCTTCCTAATGTTTATGTTTCCAGAATTGTTTTCATGTGTTCACGGTTTAATTATTTTATAATGAAGATTCAGATTGAATTTCTGTTTACCTTAGGCACGGTAACAGCTTAGGAGACAGAGAAGATCATAGGTTCATAGGTTCATAGGTAAGTACTAGGCTATCTGCCCAAGGGTATCTATAAGCCTAGCCAGAATGTTTTGGCTTTTGCCACCCCCTTAGATTAGTTCCCTGTGCCTCGGTCCAGCAAAGCCCCTGCAGTGATCCCCTGGGTAAATTTTCTGTTTCCCATACACTCGTCAAGGTTTCTCTTGAAGAGTGTTAGTGAGAGGCTCTGCCAAATATAGATTGGAATCCTGTTCCAAAGAATGGGGAGTCTCTGGGACAGGAATCTATCCCTCCATCACGTCCTATTTATCATTGTGGTGAGGTTTAGATCCCTAGAGCATGTGGCTCTTGGGGATATGTTTTTTTTAGGTGGAGCATGTCCATCATTTCTGGGTTGGACATGGCCTTTTATGTCAGGCAGAGTTCACCTCTGAGTAAGTGGTATTCAACCGAGTACTTCTAGAGTTTCTTCAGTCAGGCTGCATAGGGCATATGTCTGAGGCCAGTAATCCTCTTGCTGAGGTACTTCTGTGGTCTTTCCAGCTGCTGCAGGTGTCTTGTAAGGTACATCCCAAATGGGGCATTGTACTCTATGCTGGGTCTGATGAGTGATGAGTAGAGGGGCACGATAACCTCTTTTGTTCTAGATGCAAACCCTTTTGGGATTCAGTGGGCCACATAGAAGGATTTTCTAACCACCTTGGCAATGTTATTATCAAAAGAGAGATTACTATCTACTTGGGTCCCCAAATCCCTTATTACATTTTCTGTATTTAGGGGACTACCACATATGTGGTAGTTTGCGGTTACTTTGTTTTTTCCAAATGGGATGACTATGCACTTTTTCGGCATTTAGCTTGAGGCCATGATTTTGACACCAGGTAATCTGTCTCAGTGAGACCCTTCTGGAGGATGTCTATATCAGCTGGAGAGTCAGTTATGGCCCCCAGTTTGCAGTCATCTGCAAACTTGGTCAGCCATAGTCCTCCTGTGCTTGCCTGTACCTCTGAGAAGTATATACTGAACAGGAGGGGTGCCAGGACTGAGCCCTGGGGGACACCAATTGTAACCGGTTTAGAGTCGGACCTAGAGCCTGTAACTCTCACCGTGTGGGTTCTATCTGTGAGCCAACTGGCAACCCATCTCTTGATGCAGGGGTTTATGTTCAGGCTGGTGAGCTTGTCTATAATACAAGAATGGGGAAAGGTGTTAAAACTCTTTGCAAGGTCTAGGTAGGCTGTGTGTACCTCCTTTCCCTCGTCTAAAGCCTTGGTAACTGTGTCAAAGAAGTCCACCATGTTTAGGAGGCATGATCTGCTCTTAACAAAGCCAAACTGGGTAGGGTCCAATGTTTGAAGGTTCCCAATGTCTCTGTTAATGAATTCCATGATGATGCGCTTCATAGCCTTGCAGACCAGGCTAGTCAGGCTTATAGCGCGATAGTTCCTGGGGTCCATTCTGGCTCCACCTTTGTGGAGTGGGATAACTGTTGCTGTGCACCACTCTATGGGTACTTAGCCTGTAGAGAGGCTAGGTTTGAATAGTGTGTTTAGCTGAGGGCTTAGTTCATTTTGGAGCTCGTGTAAGATACCGCCTGGGACACCGTCTGGTCCCATTGAAGCTGTATTTTTGGCTTTGGATAGAGATGTTTTAACTTGTGTGCCAGTGATAGCCAGGGCACTACATTCTTCTGGTATGGTTATGGGCCCTTTAGGGGGTGAGGGGGGGTGAAGTTTGCACTAAATCTGTCTGCCAGAATGTTGGCAATATCAGTCGGTTCAGTGTATTTTGTGCCATTCTGCACTAACTCAGAGCAGATCTGAGAGTTTCCACTTAGGTTCTAGACATAGCTAAAGAACACTTTGTGGTAATCTTTGGAGTCCTTGGCAATTTTTCTTTTGACGCTAGCCTTGGATGATTTTAGGAGGGATCGTAGTTTCTTGCTGATAATAATCAGGGATGTCTTTCCTTTTTGGGATTGTACTGTTTTCTGCACTAGTTTCCTCCAATTGTATAGCTTGTTTATGGCAAGGGTCCACCAGACTGGTTTCCTTTTCTTGGAGGCGTGAGTCTTGATTTTCCTTAGGATAGCATGATCCATGCATTCTTGCAGGTGCTCATAGAGTGCCTTTGTAAGGGATTCAGCAGCTTGGACAGCATTGTCCTTTAGCATGGGGGTTGTGAACCTTTCCTCCTCAGTCTTAAGTAATGTGAAGTTTTCTTTTGAAAAGTTTTTCATGGTGGTTTCCTTGATTGGGGGTGGGACGGAATTTGAATATCCAGAGTGATTAGTCTAGGGTCAGATCTAACCAGCGAGGGTTTGACCTCTGGTGTAGAACAGCAATTCTAAAACTTGTCAGCCTGTTTCATATAAAAAATCTCACCAATGCTAGTCTCTATGTCAGAGGTTAAATGCATCATCAGGGTATCCTACCTTCAAATATCTAAATATTGTTAACCAAAATCTTTGCAAATGATTCAGCACCATTTGTAGTTAGTTGTACAAATAAATGTAATTGAATTTCACAGCTTATTTATTCTTATAAACATAATTTATACTTTACTTCATATGAAAATCTCTTGGAATGCAGAAGTTCTCAGTGTTGCCATATGTTACTCTATAAATCTTATAACATTTGTTTTGCATATAGAGTACTCATTTTTATCACCCATTATAATTGCATTTTAAAACTGTCTTAATCTGTCACACATTTATTATTTTTAAGTAATACCTTGATACATTTTCCCCTATTATTAAAAATCATTTTTATTTTAAAAATACAAAGGCAATTTTTACTTAAAACTGAATGTAGAATCACATTATAGTGCAGGTACAGGTGGCATATAAATATCTTAGAGCAATGCTTTTCCTGCTTTTATCAATATCTGCTGTTTCCTAAATATTTGCAATATGTACTTAGCTGTGATTTTTTAAGAAGCTGATCTTAGCCTTCATTTTTCACTCACAGTAATAACTACTACTCCAACATCACGTAAGTTATAAAATACTATTTTTCAAATTATGGAAGAATGTCTTTAATTTTATTTGATAGAAATTACTTACAGATATTTTTTAAACTGCATAACATATGGGAAAATGAATGTTGCATGGCTAGCCCTAAATAGCCAATATTTTGATTTAAGAAGTAAAATGGAATATTGGTTATGTTATATCCGCTTGCTCTAATCATACTGTCTGGTTCTCCTACATCATAATAAGAAATGAATGCAGAATCCTGAGAAAATATGTTCTACCTGTTATATATTATACTTTTACAGCTGAAGAATGTGGTTGACATAATGTCTTTAATGAGCCGAAGGTCCCCAGCATCTTTAACTTTCACTTTCATTATCCTTTATTGTAAGAAAGTATGAGTTGCCATCAATTAATTCTATGAAATCAGGTTTTAGACTAAATTATATTTCTTCATTCTCCATAAATTATGCTGTATTCACCTCTTAATAGGGTCACCTTTTAATCCTGTTTTACACATCTGTATCCTCTTAGAGAAATTATGATCAAAATTAGTATTTTGAGAGGAAACATTGTGTATGAAGTGATGTATAAATTGAAATCTGCCCTTCTTTTCCAGCTTCAAGCACACTGATAACAACTACAACTTCACCTTCAACCTCAACAGGTAATGCAGCATTTTACTATGTGTAGTTATACAGATATATCAACATACTGCTATTTGGTGTTCAGCTATATGTGGCTTTTAAATTGTGACTGTGTGTTTTTCATCACTACCAATTTAATTTGGCCATTAATGAAGATTCAGATTACATTTTCACCAGAATATAGGGTTCAAATTTCTAGTTTCCTCCTTTGAACAACATTTCTCTTAAACTGCACTACATAATACTTCAAACAAATGTCTCCTCAGTTGTGTCCACCATTAAGTCTGAAATGATTATCACTGATCTAAAACTAGCTTCATAGATATCAAAGGAATGGGTGAAAAATGCATTGAATATTCTGTTCAAAAAGCTGTCTCTGTTAAATGTGTGCACTTGCAAAATGGGAGAATATCATGCTTTTCAACATGTATGTTTGCAGATTTCTTTTCTTGTTCTTCCACTATCCTTATATCTTAGTATGGCAATGTATTTGCAATACTTTAAAATAGTCATGTTTGCATGGAAGGAAGAGACTAAGAAAAATAAATCACATTGTCAGCATTTGTTTTCAGTATGTAGAACATAACCAAACTCTCTAATTATTTGACTTTTAAGGATGCCCTATAAGAAAGACAGTTAAACTAATGCCAATAATACCTGATCAAAATTTTGTACAGATAACAGAGTAAACAGAGCCAACTTCATGCTACTCAAGTCAGAAGTGACAAACTTCATGACACCCATGCAGACTGGAACTGAAAGTTCAACTGCTGAATCCTACACTACGGCACTGTACGAGCACATCCACTCATGCATGAATCGTGCCATCCCAAATAGAACCAAAATGCTCTCATCCAAAAAAATGAAGCCAATCTGGTGGTCCCCTGCCATAAACAAACTTTACAATATAAGGAAGAAACTTTTGCAGAAAAGAGGAAAATCCCATGATGCAAAAAACTCCCTTACTAGCCTCAGTAAGAAACTGAGATGCCTCATAAAATCCTCCAAAGCTAGTTACGAAAATAAAATTGCCAAAAATTCCAAAGACAACCACAAAGCATTCTATAATTATGTCAAGAATCTAAATGGCAATGCTCAGATCTGCTCTGAGCTAAAACAGAATGGCATTAAATATACTGATCTGAAGAATATTGCCAATATCCTGGCAGATCGATTCAGTGCCAACTTCACCCCACTCTCACCCCCTAAATGGCCCATCTCAATACCGGAAGATTGCCAAATTCCAGTAATAACGGCCACACAGGTACAAAACGCACTCTCTAAAGCCAAGAATACAGCATCCATGGGACCAGATGACATCCCAGGCTGTGTGCTACATGAACTACAATATGAACTGGCACCTCACCTAAGTGTCATGTTTAATCATAGCCTCACCTCAGGTTTCATGCCCACTGAGTGGCGCAGAGCTATAGTTATCCCAATCCACAAGGGGGGATCCACCCTGGATCCCGGAAACTACCGTCCCATCAGTCTGACAAGCCTTATCTGCAAGGCCATGGAGCGTATTATCATGGAACTTATAAACAAAGACATTGGCAACCTTCAAACACTGGACCCCACCCAGTTTGGGTTTGTGAAGGGCCGATCTTGTCTCCTGAACCTGATTGACTTCTTTGAATCAGTCTCCAGAGCCATGGACAAGGGTAAGGTGGTCCACACAGCCTATCTAGACCTTGCCAAGGCCTTTGACACCATCCCCCACTCTGGAATCATAGATAAACTTACTAAGTTGGGCATTGATCCCTATGTCACCCAATGGGTTGCTAAATGGCTTACTGATAGAACCCACACTGTAAAAGTAGCCGACTCCAAATCCAGCTCCAGACAAGTGACAAGTGGAGTACCTCAGGGTTCAGTCCTGGGGCCGTTCTTGTTTGGCATCTACTTCTCTGAAGTACAGGTCAACACTAAGGGACTCTGGCTAACAAAGTTTGCAGATGACTGCAAACTGGGAGCCATTATTGAATCCCCAAATGATGTGGATACTCTACAAAAGGGCCTTACAGAAACAGATGCTTGGTGACAGAGCCATGGGCTCAAGCTCAATGCCAAGAAATGTATTGTTATCCCCTTTGGGAAAAAACATGTAACCATGAATTACCATATAGGTGGCAGTACACTAAACACAGAAAGTGTGATAAGAGACTTAGGGACACAGGTGGACAGTGGTCTCACCTTCGATAACCACATCGCCACAACAGTCAGGAAATCCTTCTATGTGGCACACCTCATCACGAAGGGCTTTTCATCCAGAAAAAAGGAGGTCATTGTCCCACTGTACTCATCCCTCATTAGACCCATTATAGAATACAATGCCCCATTTGGTATGTACCTCTCAAGACATCTGCAACAACTGGAAAGGCCTCAGAAATACCTCACTAAAAGAATCACAGGCCTAAAGCAGATGCCCTATGCTGACCGCCTTAAAAACTCCAGCTATACTCTGTCACATATCGTCTACTCAGAGGCGATCTCTGCTTAACATACAAGGCCATGTCAAACCCAGAGCTGTTGGACATGCTACACTTAAAGAAATCCCAATCCCTCAGAGCTACACGCTCCAGGGATCTAAACCTTGTCATCACAATAAACAAAACATGTTGGAGGGATAGGTTCCTGACCCAGAGACTCCCCAGACTCTGGAATAGATTGCCCATACATGTCAAGCAGAGTGCCTCTTTGGACCTCTTCAAGAGGAACCTTGACGATTGGATGGGAGAAAGGAAATTCACCCCAGGGATCACGTCAGTCGCCTGCTAGACAGGGGTCCAGGAAAGTAAATAATGTGGGAAGAAATATTCAGGGAATTGTTATGGCTAGGCTTGTATAGGCCCTAGGGCTGATAGCCTAGTACTAACCTATGAACCTATGAACCTATGAGATTAGTTTAATTGTACAATCCATTGTTATTGCATTCTGTATTTATGAATGTTTGTAGTCATGCTTTATACAATGGAAAGTTAAAACAAACCTTTATTTGCTTTACGTGAATGCAATTTTACCATTAAGTGCACTATTGGTATTCAGAATATAATGGTAAATCTTTATTAAAACTAAATGTAGTATCTTGTTTTAGTCAAGGTGGAGATGGCAGATAATCCTGTACTTTCACTGCTGATGTTGCTTTTTGTAAATATTTTTTCTTATCTAAATGTTTGTAAAATGTATTTCCCTGTCATTTATAAGAAGCTAATCATGGCATGTGTTTTGATTGACAGCAACAACTACTACTACTCCAACTTCAAGTAAGTTATTAAGTTGTTTTTTCTATTAATCAATTGTTTTAAAATGAGTTGAAAAGTAGATGTAAAAATGAATTGATGTAGGTGTTTTTACAAACCATTGTTGCATTCTGTATTAATGAAATTTTTTCCTCATGCTTTAAAGAAAGGAAAGTTAAAACAGACCTATATTTCCTTTATTTGAATGGAATTTCACCATTAAGTGCACTATTGGCATTCACAATATAATGGTAATCCTTTATTAAAGCTGAATGTGTCCTTACATTTAGTGAAGGTGGAGATGTCAGATAATCCTGCACTTTCAATGCTAAAGATGCTTTGTATCAGTATTTTTCTCATCTAAATGTTTGTAAAATGTATTCCCTGTGATTTATAAGAAGCTAATCATGGCATGTTGTTTTGATTCACAGCAACAACAACTACTACTACACCAGTTTCAAGTAAGCCATTATGTTTGTTTTCTGTTTTGTTTAATTAAAAAATTGTCTTAAAATGAGTTGAAATGCACATGTAAAAATGAATTGTTGTTGCTGTTTCTTAAACATTATAAAACTTGTAGCAGAAAAAAACAAATACCGCCAGGTAAAGCACTCTCACCAACAGTCCAATATATCAAAGAGAAAACGATGAGTGCACCATGGATTGCAACATGTTCTTCGACAAAATATCACCAGAACTTCGTAAAAAATCCAAGAATTCGTATTTATTGTAAAAACAAACCAAACAAGGAAAAAAACTGCTGTAAGGTAAGCGCTTTCGCGTTGCACATCAACGCTTCATCAGACAACAATGCAGTAAAACCACCCCACCCTAAATACAAAAGGCATCATGACATCACAGCTTTAATTGATATTTAACAGCCAAGCAATGCAAAGCATATAAGAATCAGCATTAGTTACAAATAAATTAAACTCAATGTTTAAGAGGTCTGGATGTTAGAAAAGGTTTGATGGAAAACCTGTCATTAAGCCCAAACCTGTGGGCTTGTAATTTAAGGATCCATTTACCCTCTCTTTCTTCTGTTTTATTTTTAAAATTACCCAATCTGCTGTTTTTCACTACCAATTCTAAAACCTGAAACTTAAAACTGTGTCTCTCACCAAGTTCCACTACATGTTTCGCCAAAGCATTCAGAATGTTGCTTCTTGTGATGGCATAGATATGCTCCCTAATACGCGCCCTAAGCGACCTAGTTGTCATACCAACATAAAATTTGTGACATAGTTGACACTCAGCTACATATATTAAATTCACGGACCTACAAGTGGCATGATGTTTAAATGAATATTTCATATTGGTAACAGGATGTATAAAACAATCAGAAGTGTGAATATATTTGCACTGGTTGCAAGTATGGCAAGGGAATGTACCTATTTTCTGAGACAATTGTGTGTACGAATGGCTCTTGTCATAACATAGCAACCTATTCAGTGAAGACATATTCTTATAGGCCACCCTAGGTCTAACATCAACTAAAGATTTAATTTTCTCATCAATCATTAAAATACCCCAATGTTTATTAAAGACTTCCAGAATGTGATTGTTCCTGTTAGTATAAGGAATAACAATCCTGTTGACAGTATTACTTTTTACGTTTGAAGAAAACTGAGAATAACCCATGGGTCTATTGATCAAGGGTGCTCCTTCATCTGATCTAAGATGATCACCCATTGAGATAGCATCATATACATGCTTCTTCTCATAACCCCTAGCTAGAAAGTTCTTCGCCAAATTGTCTTTATGTTTGGAATATGCTGTTAGTTGAGATGTTAGCTTAGATACTCTAACAGTTTGATTGGTGACGATGTTCCTATGTATGTGCTTGGGATGCATACTCTCCCGATGTAATAAGTTGTTCTTCCAACAGGCCTTCCTGTGGAGTTCGGTATCGAAGCCATGAGAGCCCTTAATGACCTTAACATCAAGGAAATCAATACTATCGGGGGAATAAACACAATCAAAACTTAAAAAATCAGTAGTATGATTGAGATGTGACACAAAGGCCAAAAGTTGTTCACTCGTGCCTCCCCACAAAAGAAACACATCATCCACAAATCTGTTGTAGAACTTTATGTTACCAATATATTCAGAATTTGTATTCAAAACAAATAGGCTCTCCCAATGTGCCAACACCAAATTGGCATAGGCGTTGGCACATGGGGTTCCCATTGCCACGCCTTTAGTTTGTAAGTAATATTTGTCCTTGTAACAAAGGACATTGTTAAGAAGAACAATTTCAAGAAGAGATAGAAGTCTATGTATCATATATTCAGACAAATTGTTATCCATTAATATACTTCTAACAAAATCCATGCCCGTAGTATTGGGAATGGATGTGAAGAGAGACTTCACATCTAAAGTCACTAATAAGTCATCTTTGTTAAAAGAGGAGGAACTATATGTTGCCAAATTATTAAGAAAGTTAGTAGTGTCCTTAAGAACATGTTGGACATCATTAATAACTGGTTTCAATGTCTTATCAAGATATATGGAAGAGGGTTCAGTCAACCAGCCACGGCTGGATACTATAGGTCGCATAGGTGGATCCAATTCGTTCTTATGGATCTTGCGAAGACCCCTGAATGAAGGAACAAGGGGGTTCTCAATTACAAAGTATGTATAGAGGTCTCTATCAATGGTGTTTGTTAATAACAGATCATATAGATTGGCATGTACACCTTTGATTAATTTATTGAGATCATAATTGGATATCTGCAAATATGTTCCATCATCTGACAGCATGGTCTCCATTTTATTTGAGTAATGCAAGCTATCCATGACAACGATGGCGCCGCCTTTATCGGCTTGTCTAATGACAATGGCCTCATTGTGTCTTAAACTATCGAGAGCTTCTTTCTCTCTGCATGTTAAATTAAAAAACTGACATTTGGCATTCTTGTTATTATGTAGCTCGAACAAATCCCTCTCAACAGCTTGTTCAAAAGCATCTAACAATGGATGTTGCTGTGGAATAAAAGCAGATGGTTTCGTAAATAATGTAAAATTCTCATTACCAACACCATCATTTTGCCCAAAAACCATCTTCAAGGCTATGTTTCTAGTAAAAAGTTTGACATCCACTATGATATCCATAATATCATTGCAGCTAGATGGGATAAAACCCAACCCTTTGTTTAAAACAGCTAGTTCATTGGCATCTAGAACATAGTTAGAAATATTCACTACTAAACTATCAGTCATTGCTGATTCATAAAAAAAGTCGTTTAAGTCTTTATTTTTTGTACCTTCTTGGTAAATATAGAGTTGTCGTCTGTGTTCTTCCTCTTGGGGGCTCTGCCCCGAGGCGACCAAGTTCTTGTTCCGAACAGTCTGAAAGGTAGGGGAAAAGATGACATACCATCCCCTAAAGCGAACAACTCGTCTTCAGCTTGAACGACAAAAGAATCAATAGGAAGTTGTTTCTTCCGCACATCAGGGTTCTTGGTATTGGGAGTATCTATGCCTGCAACAATAGCAGTGTCAATATCTCGACTGGCATGAACCTGTGCTTCCACCACTACCAAGTTTGACTGAGGAACCGCTGAAGAGCCATGTATATCGGTAACTGGAATGTCATCGAGTTGGCGTTCAGTGGCGCCTTGAGATGATGTCATCACGGAAGAGGCACCCGTGTCAGCTGCACGGTGTTTGTCCAATGTCCCGACGGACTTACTATTCGAATCAGTTCGATGACAAGAATCATCCTTAGGCCATGAGAACACCTCAGATTTGTTGAAATCATGAAAGTCCCTTTCGAGCTTTCTCTTTTTGTCTTGAAGACATTTGATGTCCAAAGACGATATCATATGCTTTTTGTAAGGTGTCCAAGTGATCAGTATGTAGCAACTTTGATAAGTCATCCTGTAAAGTTTTGATGTCTACTTTTAAATCACTGATAGTTTTATCGTAGTGCTCAATTAAAATATGAATGTAGGAAAAACTAGTTTCCAAATTGAGCTTCTGCCATCGGGCTAAGAGTTCTGGGTTCGAATTGCCGAAAGTCGGCATCTTGAGAACTCTTGAGAACTCTACAACCAGTGCAAATATATTCACACTTCTAATTGTTTTATACATCCTGTTACCAATATGAAATATTCATTTAAACATCATGCCACTTGTAGGTCCGTGAATTTAATATATGTAGCTGAGTGTCAACTATGTCACAAATTTTATGTTGGTATGACAACTAGGTCGCTTAGGGAGCGTATTAGGGAGCATATCTATGCCATCACAAAAAGCAACATTCTGAATGCTTTGGCGAAACATGTAGTGGAACTTGATGAGAGACACAGTTTTAAGTTTCAGGTTTTAGAATTGGTAGTGAAAAACAGCAGATTGGGTAATTTTAAAAATAAAACAGAAGAAAGAGAGGGTAAATGGATCCTTAAATTACAAGCCCACAGATTTGGGCTTAATGACAGGTTTTCCATCAAACCTTTTCTAACATCCAGACCTCTCAAACATTGAGTTTAATTTATTTGTAACTAATGCTGATTCTTATATGCTTTGCATTGCTTGGCTGTTAAATATCAATTAAAGCTGTGATGTCATGATGCCTTTTGTATTTAGGGTGGGGTGGTTTTACTGCATTGTTGTCTGATGAAGCGTTGGTGTGCAACGCGAAAGCGCTTACCTTACTGCAGTTTTTTTCCTTGTTTGGTTTGTTTTTACAATAAATACGAATTCTTGGATTTTTTACGAAGTTCTGGTGATATTTTGTCGAAGAACATGTTGCAATCCATGGTGCACTCATCGTTTTCTCTTTGATATATTGGACTGTTGGTGAGAGTGCTTTACCTGGCGGTATTTGTTTTTTTCTGCTATTTTTCTGACTACTTTTCCACCAGGACATGGCAGCAAAACCTATTGAGCAAATGTTAACCGTAAGTAGAGAGAGGTCCTTTAACCTTGATGGCATCGTTGACATTGACGTCAACCCATTACTGAAGTTAACTTCTTCGGATTTTAATAAAGCTGGCAATGCAGCACAAGTTTTTAAGAACAATATGGAAGTTACCTTAACAACCAGGAAGCTAGAGACTAAGCTACATAGACTTCGTAATGTGCAGTGGCAGAAACTGCACATGGAAGCTTGCGTTAAATTCAGATTAGTGCCAAGGGGTCTAAGAGTTCTCAAGATGCCGACTTTCGGCAATTCGAACCCAGAACTCTTAGCCCGATGGCAGAAGCTCAATTTGGAAACTAGTTTTTCCTACATTCATATTTTAATTGAGCACTACGATAAAACTATCAGTGATTTAAAAGTAGACATCAAAACTTTACAGGATGACTTATCGAAGTTGCTACATACTGATCACTTGGACACCTTACAAAATGACTTGAAGCATATGATATCGTCTTTGGACATCAAATGTCTTCAAGACAAAAAGAGAAAGCTCGAAAGGGACTTTCATGATTTCAACAAATCTGAGGTGTTCTCATGGCCTAAGGATGATTCTTGTCATCGAACTGATTCGAATAGTAAGTCCGTCGGGACATTGGACAAACACCGTGCAGCTGACATGGGTGCCTCTTCCGTGATGACATCATCTCAAGGCGCCACTGAACGCCAACTCGATGACATTCCAGTTACCGATATACATGGCTCTTCAGCGGTTCCTCAGTCAAACTTGGTAGTGGTGGAAGCACAGGTTCATGCCAGTCGAGATATTGACACTGCTATCGTTGCAGGCATAGATACTCCCAATACCAAGAACCCTGATGTGCGGAAGAAACAACTTCCTATTGATTCTTTTGTCATTCAAGCTGAAGACGAGTTGTTCGCTTTAGGGGATGGTATGTCGGCTTTTCCCCTACCTTTCAGACCGTTCGGAACAAGAACTTGGTCGCCTCGGGGCAGAGCCCCCAAGAGGAAGAACACAGACGACAACTCTATATTTACCAAGAAGGTACAAAAAATAAAGACTTAAATGACTTTTTTTATGAATCAGCAATGACTGATAGTTTAGTAGTGAATATTTCTAACTATGTTCTAGATGCCAATGAACTAGCTGTTTTAAACAAAGGGTTGGGTTTTATCCCATCTAGCTGCAATGATATTACGGATATCATAGTGGATGTCAAACTTTTTACTAGAAACATAGCCTTGAAGATGGTTTTTGGGCAAAATGATGGTGTTGGTAATGAGAATTTTACATTATTTAAGAAACCATCTGCTTTTATTCCACAGCAACATCCATTGTTAGATGCTTTTGAACAAGCTGTTGAGAGGGATTTGTTCGAGCTACATAATAACAAGAATGCCAAATGTCAGTTTTTTAATTTAACATGCAGAGAGAAAGAAGCTCTCGATAGTTTAAGACACAATGAGGCCATTGTCATTAGACAAGCCGATAAAGGCGGCGCCATCGTTGTCATGGATAGCTTGCATTACTCAAATAAAATGGAGACCATGCTGTCAGATGATGGAACATATTTGCAGATATCCAATTATGATCTCAATAAATTAATCAAAGGTGTACATGCCAATCTATATGATCTGTTATTAACAAACACCATTGATAGAGACCTCTATACATACTTTGTAATTGAGAACCCCCTTGTTCCTTCGTTCAGGGGTCTTCCCAAGATCCATAAGAACGAATTAGATCCACCTATGCGACCTATAGTATCCAGCCGTGGCTGGTTGACTGAACCCTCTTCCATATATCTTGATAAGACATTGAAACCAGTTATTAATGATGTCCAACATGTTCTTAAGGACACTACTAACTTTCTTAATAATTTGGCAACATATAGTTCCTCCTCTTTTAACAAAGATGACTTATTAGTGACTTTAGATGTGAAGTCTCTCTTCACATCCATTCCCAATACTACGGGCATGGATTTTGTTAGAAGTATATTAATGGATAACAATTTGTCTGAATATATGATACATAGACTTCTATCACTTCTTGAAATTGTTCTTCTTAACAATGTCCTTTGTTACAAGGACAAATATTACTTACAAACTAAAGGCGTAATGGGAACCCCATGTGCCAACGCCTATGCCAATTTGGTGTTGGCACATTGGGAGAGCCTATTTGTTTTGAATACAAATTCTGAATATATTGGTAACATAAAGTTCTACAACAGATTTGTGGATGATGTGTTTCTTTTGTGGGGAGGCACGAGTGAACAACTTTTGGCCTTTGTGTCACATCTCAATCATACTACTGATTTTTTAAGTTTTGATTGTGTTTATTCCCCCGATAGTATTGATTTCCTTGATGTTAAGGTCATTAAGGGCTCTCATGGCTTCGATACCGAACTCCACAGGAAGGCCTGTTGGAAGAACAACTTATTACATCGGGAGAGTATGCATCCCAAGCACATACATAGGAACATCGTCACCAATCAAACTGTTAGAGTATCTAAGCTAACATCTCAACTAACAGCATATTCCAAACATAAAGACAATTTGGCGAAGAACTTTCTAGCTAGGGGTTATGAGAAGAAGCATGTATATGATGCTATCTCAATGGGTGATCATCTTAGATCAGATGAAGGAGCACCCTTGATCAATAGACCCATGGGTTATTCTCAGTTTTCTTCAAACGTAAAAAGTAATACTGTCAACAGGATTGTTATTCCTTATACTAACAGGAACAATCACATTCTGGAAGTCTTTAATAAACATTGGGGTATTTTAATGATTGATGAGAAAATTAAATCTTTAGTTGATGTTAGACCTAGGGTGGCCTATAAGAATATGTCTTCACTGAATAGGTTGCTATGTTATGACAAGAGCCATTCTTACACACAATTGTCTCAGAAAATAGGTACATTCCTTTGCCATACTTGCAACCAGTGCAAATATATTCACACTTCTGATTGTTTTATACATCCTGTTACCAATATGAAATATTCATTTAAACATCATGCCACTTGTGGGTCCGTGAATTTAATATATGTAGCTGAGTGTCAACTATGTCACAAATTTTATGTTGGTATGACAACTAGGTCGCTTAGGGAGCGTATTAGGGAGCATATCTATGCCATCACAAGAAGCAACATTCTGAATGCTTTGGCGAAACATGTAGTGGAACTTGGTGAGAGACACAGTTTTAAGTTTCAGGTTTTAGAATTGGTAGTGAAAAACAGCAGATTGGGTAATTTTAAAAATAAAACAGAAGAAAGAGAGGGTAAATGGATCCTTAAATTACAAGCCCACAGGTTTGGGCTTAATGACAGGTTTTCCATCAAACCTTTTCTAACATCCAGACCTCTCAAACATTGAGTTTAATTTATTTGTAACTAATGCTGATTCTTATATGCTTTGCATTGCTTGGCTGTTAAATATCAATTAAAGCTGTGATGTCATGATGCCTTTTGTATTTAGGGTGGGGTGGTTTTACTGCATTGTTGTCTGATGAAGCGTTGATGTGCAACGCGAAAGCGCTTACCTTACTGCAGTTTTTTTCCTTGTTTGGTTTGTTTTTACAATAAATACGAATTCTTGGATTTTTTACGAAGTTCTGGTGATATTTTGTCGAAGAACATGTTGCAATCCATGGTGCACTCATCGTTTTCTCTTTGATATTATAAAACTTGTGGTAAAGTGTAGTTTTCTTGTCTAGGAACAAATATCAAAAGGTAAAGAGGGGGAACAGAGAACATTTTATGTGCTATTCATTTCTTCAAAACCTTTTACATTTGTATATTTAAACTTTGTTTCCTAATGAATGCTAAACGGTTGAGTAGAAATGGACTAATTTGTACGTATAACAGGTGTGTGGCTAAATATTTTGCACAAAATATCTTTAATATGCAATAGTGGAATTTGAGCTTGATACCTTGTTCTAATATGGATTAGTAGAAAGTATATTAGCCTCTAGTATTCTTTCATGTGAGGAAATGTCAGATGAGCAATTACTATTTGTTACTCTAGATTTTCATTCCATCTATTATTTATTCACATTTCAGTCTTTTTGCTAGGTTTACCACTTAATAATGGAACTTCTTTCTCATTTTTGTACCCCTTTATGGTTTTAGAAAAAATATGTTAAAAGTTAATGTCAGCCACAAAACATAATGAATAACATGAAAGTTAAACGGAGATATTTCTTTCCTAACTAGCTTCAAGCACTTTAACCACAACTACACCCTCCACCTCAACAGGTAATGCATGAGTTTACTTCTTTTCAATCATAGAGTTGTATCATTATCAAGACAACTATAAGGCTATGACTTTTGGGTAGTTTCACAGTTAACAATATGTACTGTATGTTTTTCTCTACTATCTAATCTGTCCATTAATGAAGATTCACCTTACATTTCCTTCATAAGAGTCTGTTACTAATTATACATCCTGCTTTCACTAATCATCTCAATTAATTGGAGCACCTATTGCTTTAGTCACATCAATATTCAACTACACCCTCCTTCCCACTAATGAAAATTTTAATTGACTTGAAGAATCTGCTTGAAGAATAATGAGGACAATGCTAAAATTGCTATTTCATTTTCAACAAATATGGTCTGCAAAGTATAACTGGGGCCTGCTTCCTAATATTTATGTTGCCAGATTTGCTTTCATGTATCCAAGGTTATTTATTTCATAATGAAGTTTCAGATTACATTTCCCTTTAACTTAGGCAAGGTAACTGCTTATGAGGCAGAGAAGATGATCAGGTCTAAAACTTGTCAGCCTCAATTTCTTATAAAAAACATCACTGATGCTAGTCTCTATGTCAGCGGTTAAAACACATTCAGGGAATCCTACCTTGAAATATCTAAAGATTGATGACCAAAATCTGTGTAAATCATTCAGCAACATTTGTATTTAGTTGTACAAATAAAAGTAATTGAATTTCACAGCTTAATAATTCTTATAATTTATCGGGCTCTTCATATGGAAAAGTCTTCGAATGTAGCCATTTTCCATTCTGGCATTTGCTGCTCTAGAAATCTTATAACATTTGTTTTGCATATACATTACTCATTTTTATCACCCATTATAATTGCTAATACATTTGAAAAATGTCTTAATCTGTCACACATTTATTATTTTTAAGTAAATCTTGAAACATTTTCCCCTATTGTTAAACATAATTTTTATTTAAAAAAAACAAAGGTGATCTTTCCTTAAAACTGAATGTAGAATCACATTATAGTGCAGGTGCAGGTGGCATATAAATATATGAGAGCAATGCTTTTGCTGCTTTTATCAATATCTGATCTCTCCTAAGTATTTTTAATATGCACTTAGTTGTTATTTTTTAAGAAGCTGACATTAGCCTTCATTTTTCATTCACAGTAACAAGAACTACTACTCCAACATCAAGTAAGTTATAAAACACTATTTTTCAAATTATGCTAGAATTTCTTCAATTCCATTTGATAGAAATTATTAATAGATCTTTTTTAAAGTCTATAACATATGGGAAAATGAACATTGCAGGACGAGAATTAAATAGCCAATATTTTGATGTAAGAAGTAAAATGGAATATTGGTTATGTTATATCCATGTGCTCTAATTATACTGTGTGGTTCTCCTACATCATAATAAAATATGAATGCCAGAATCCTTAGAAAGCAGCACCAAAACTGAAAACCAATAGGAAGTCCCACTTGCTGAGCCTTTAACACCAACACAAAACAAAAATTGATTAGAAGCAGAAACCATTTGAAAATATTTTCAAACGGTTTCTGCTTCTAATCAATTTTTGTTTTGTGTTGGTGTTGAAGGCTCAGTGAGTGGGACTTCCTATTGGTTTTCAGAATCCTTAGAAAATATGTTTGACCTATTGTATATTATACTTTTGCAGTTGAAGAATGCGGGTGACAGAATTTCTTTAATTAGCTGAAGGTCCCCAGGCATTTTAACTTTCATTATCCTGTATTGTAAGAAAGTATGAGTTGGCCATACATTAATTCTGTGAAATCAGGTTGTAAGACTAAATTATATTTGTAGTTTGTAAGGCAAACACCGTAACCATTAGGCCACCTTCCCAACTTCTTCCCAGTTTCTTCATCCTCCATAAATTATGCTGTATTCACCTCTAAACGGGGTCAACTTTTATTCCTGTTTTACACATCTGTATCCCCTTAGAGACATTAGGATCAAAATTAGTATTTTGGGATGAAACATTGTATATGAAGTGATGTATTATTTCAAATCTGTCCTTCTTCACTAGCTTCAAGCACATTGACAACAACTACAGAAACTCCACCTTCAACCTCAACAGGTAAATGCACCAATTTACTACCTGTAGTTAGACAGTTATATCAACTTACTGCTATTTGGTGTTCAGTTATATGTGACTTTTAAATCATGACTGTGTGTTTTTCATTGCTACCAATTTAATGTGGCAATTAATGAAGATACAGATTACATTTTCACTAGAATATAGTATTTACATTTCTAATTTCTTTCTTTGAACTACATTGTTCTTTAACTGCAGTACATATTGCTTTAAACAGATGTCTCCACATTTGTGTCCACCATTATGTGTGAAATGATTATCACTGATCTAAAACTAGCTTCATAGATATCAAAGGATTGGATGAAAAATGCCTTGAATATTCTGTTCAAAAAGCTATCTCTGTTAAATGTGTGGTCTTGCAAAATGGGAGAATAACATGCTTTTCAACATGTATGTTTGCAGATTTCTTTTGCAGTTCTTCCACTGTCCTTATATCTTATTATGGCAATGTATTTGCGATACTTCAACATAGTTATGTTTGCATGAAAGGAAGATACTAATAAGAATACATTACATTGTCGGCATTTGTTTTCAATATATAGAACATCACCAAATTGTTTGATTATTTGGCTTTTAAGGATACCCTCTCAGAAAGACAGTTAATTTTGTACAGATAACTCAGCACAAGATTAATTTAAATGTACAAACCATTGTTGTTGCATTCTGTATTTATGAAGTTTTGTCCTCATGCTTTATAGAAAGGAAAGTTAAAACAGACCTATATTTGCTTTATTTGAATGGAATTTCACCATTAAGTGCACTATTGGCATTCATAATATAATGGTAATCCTTTATTAAAGCTGAATGTATCATCACATTTAGTGAAGGTGGAGATGTCAGATAATCCTATACTTTCAATGCTAAAGATGCTTTGTATCAGTATTTTTTCTCATCTAAATGTTTGTAAAATGTATTCCCTGTGATTTATAAGAAGCTAATCATGGCATGTTGTTTTGATTGACAGCAACAACAACTACTACTACTCCAGCTTCAAGTAAGCCATTATGTGTATTTTGTTTTTTTTTAATTAATAAATTGTCTTAAAATGAGTTGAAATGAATATGTAAAAAGGAATTGTTGTTGCTGTTTCTTAAACACTATAAAACCTGTGGTAAACTGTAGTTTTCTTGTCTAGGAACAAATAGCAAAAGGTAAAGAGGAGGAAAGAGAACATTTTAACTGCTATTCATTTCTTCAAAGCCTTTTACATTTGTATATTTAAACTTTGTTTCCTAATGAATGCTAAAAGGTTGAGTTGAAATGGACTACTTTGTACGTATAACAGCTGTGTGGCTAAATATGGGGTACAAAATATCTTTAATATGCAATAGTGGAATTTGAGCTTGATACCTTGTTCTAATATGGATTAGAAGAAATTATTTTAGCCTCTTGTATTCTTTCATGTGAGGAAATGTCAGATGAGCAATTGCGATTTATGTTACTCTAGATTTTCATGCCATGTATTATTTATTCACACATCAGAGTTTTTGCTAGGTTTACCACTTAATAGTGGTACCTCTTTCTCATTTTTGTGCACCTTTATGGTTTTAGAAAAAATATGTTAAAAATTAATGTCAGCAACAAAACATCATGAATGACATGAAAGTTAAATGGAGATGTTTCTTTCCTAACTAGCTTCAAGCACTTTAACCACAACTACACCCTCCACCTCAACAGGTAATGCATGAGTTTACTTCTTTTCAATCATAGAGTTGCATCATTATCAAGACAACTCTAAGGCAATGACTTTTGGGTAGTTTCACAGTTAACAATATGTACTGTATGTTTTTCTCTACTATCTAATCTGTCCATTAATGAAGATTCACCTTACATTTCCTTCATAAGAGTCTGTTACTAATTATACATCCTGCTTTCACTAATCATCTCAATTAATTGGAGTACCTATTACTTTAGTCCCGTCTCTATTCAACTACACCCTCCTTCCCACTAATGAACACTTTAATTGACTTGAAGAATCTGCTTGAGGAATAGTGAGGACAATGTTACTCTAGATTTTCATGCCATGTATTATTTATTCACGCATCAGAGTTTTTGCTAGGTTTGCCACTTAATAGTGGTACCTCTTTCTTGTTTTTGTGCACCTTTATGGTTGAATCTAGCTTTGTTTGTGTGCTTGTTTGCTTGTTATTTCCCTGAAATGCTAATTCCACCTAAAATGTGGCTTTTCAGTGCTTCTGTGGATCCCTAGTGACATCTGCATTGCTTACTATACTTATTTCCTTGTTTCACTTGAAAGAAAGTTACTGTTTGTCATTTTTGTATTTAAGTTACCTGCAACACATTGCATTTAAGTTACCTGGCACTTGCTCACTAAAGCAATTATATAAGTCAGCACTAAAAAATTAAAAGCACTACACCCTCACAAACTCCCCTTGAGTACCTTGTTCCCCATTGGCCCTTTTTTTTTCAATTATAAAGGAATTCGCAGTACTATTCTATAATGTCCAAAGGTCAGTTGTCAATCTCCTCTCCGGTCCAGCTGGTGAATCTTGGAATCTTGAGGCAATGTTACAACTGCCTCATGTACACAGACAACCCTCTCCTTCTCCCAACAAATTCCAACACATGTGAGAGATGCAACCATATAGACAAACTGGAGGCTAAGCTCTCTCAACTCCGTACTGGCAAAACCTGTCAGGAGGAGAAGAAAACCACACTCACTACAATTCCATTCTCACATAGACCTACCACGACAGCAAACCAAACACATAAACACACAAAAACATACTCGGAGGCTCTAAATAAAAATCTGCCTAAGCAGCAGAGACCTCCAAAGCAGACACCCAAACAACCGCTACCCCCAAACAAAACACGTGCAACACATAGCTTACAAAGCCAATGTGCCGAACAGTCACAGCCCTTAAGGCTAAACAACACACCTGATATACTTGTAATAGGTGACTCTATCATCAGGCACACTGACGTCCTGCTCACCAGGCTGAACAAGGAGAAGGTCACGGTGAGCTGCCTGTTGGGCGTTAGGATCCGCCACATAACACAAGCACTCAGGTCACTCCAAGGCAAGTAGAAATATGACTCAGTCATTGTCCATGCTGGTGTGAATGACCTGAGATGTACCTCCCTGGACTACATGAAAAGAGACATAGAGGAGCTCTCTGAGCATGTGGCCCATGCCGGTATGACCTTGACCTTGAGTAGCATCTTACCCTCACCAAGAATGATGCCACAATATGAAGACAAGATGATCAATTTCAACAATTGGCTTCAGTATTGGTGTCATTCAAAGGGGATCCAATGCCTGTCAGCCTGGGATGACATGCTCGACAGGCCATGATGCTTCACTAAGGACGGCTTGCACCTGTCACCCCTGGGCTTTTGTATATTGGCAAAGGCTTTTGCTACCCCCATAGTGCCTTTTTTAGGCAAGGCTCAAAAGACAAACCCACCTCCATAGGTATCACAAGGGATAAGAAACTAAGAGTAATGCTACTCAATGCCAGAAGTCAAACCTCAAGATGCATGCACTCGAAACTCTCCTTAGCATGGAGAACATCGATATCTGTGCAGTAACAGAAACCTGGTTCAAAGCACCCCAGCACTACCAGGTTATACCTCATACCATGCTTTTCAGCCCCAAAACTTGGACCGAACCAGAAAAGGAGGGGGAGTATCAATATTCGTCAAAGCCACCCACACCTCCAGGTTGGTGGCACAGCACGAAGCATCAGAGACTATCCATGTGCAACTAACAGTTAGTAAAACTGCCTTCCAGTTTATAGCCTGCTACAGACCACCCTCCCAAACCCAGGAACCTCACTCGGCCTTCCTGAGAACACTGAAAAATATGAAGGTCTCTCCAAACACCATTACATTGGGTGACTTCAACTACCCAAACATAGACTGGGAGCATTACTCTAGCTCCAATACCCTAGCTCAAAGGTTCCTAGAATATATAAACTCAGATGCTATGGAACAACTTGTTACCACTCCCACAAGAGAGGAAAACATACTGGACCTGATCATCACCAACATGGGGACTCTATGCTCCAGACCAGAAGTGTATCCCTCACTGGTAAGATCAGACCATAAACTAATCTCACTGGATATTCACATCCCAACCCCACCCCCTGCCCAGAAAACCACAGTGAAAAACTTCTCTAAAGTAAATTTCACACTCCTCAAAACCAAGGTGGAATCCTTCAAAGCCCCTGGGCCTGTGGAAAATACAGCCCAGACCACAGAATCCTTTATAAACACATTCTATGAACACCTTCAGGAATGCATGGATCATGCAATCCCAAACAAAACCAAGACCAAATCCTCCAAAGGCAGACGTCCTGTCTGGTGGACCCCAGCCATAAACAAACTATACAATAGAAGGAGGAAGCTACTACATGATAGAGCAAAATCCCAAAAAGGGAAGGCATCTCTGATCAGTGTTAGCAAATAACTACGGGCACTCATAAAATCATCTAAGGCCAGCTTAGAGAGAAAAATTGCACAGGGCACTAAGGATAATCACAAGGCTTTCTTTAGTTATGTTAGGAACCTGGGTGGGAATTCCCAGATATGCTCAGAATTAGTCCAAAATGACAAAAAATACACAGACATTGCCAACATCCTAGCTGACAGGTTCAGCGCAACCCCCCCCACCAAAAGGGCAAATATCTATCCCAGCAGACTGCTGCCCCCCTGGCATCTCAGATGCTCAGGTAAGAGCCGCCCTCTTCAAAGCAAAAAACACAGCATCAATGGGACCAGACGGTGTCCCGGGCTGTGTCCTACATGAACTCCAAGAAGAGCTAAACCCAGTGGTGGCTGGTGACTTCAAATCAAAGGAGGGCTGCAGGAGACAGCTGAATGTGTGGGGTCAATGGGAAGGGGTGCGACCAACTAGAAAGGGGAGGAGCTATGCTCAAAACCACAAAAACTAAATATACTGCCCTGGGTGCCAAACCGTCATTATGAGGGTCCAATCAAGACAAAATGAAGTGTAGAAGAATAAAAATATTTCAATGCATTGGCTGCATGACAGCTTAATATCTAGATGGAAACAAAAAAGGTTGTGAGGCATGAAAAAATAAATTACTCTTTTTTAAATACATTAATGGAATGCCAGTCAACATCAAGTATAAGAAAAACAAGCAGCACTCAACTCAAACCACTTCTTGCACTGCAGTTCTAATTATAATTTATATTCAGCTTTATTAAAGTACCAAGTAACATGCTGAAAGTAGAAATCTCTGATGCCCCCACTTGTAAAAATGTTCCTTATCCAAAAAAAGACCTGCTGCCTGACATCTACTTGTTTTATGGGGAAAACATGATCAAAGTAAAAACTGAAAAGCAAACAAGAAATAAGCTCAAGATACATTGCTTAAAAGGATTACTGTACAGGTTATGGACCACACTAAAAGGATTACTGTACAGGTTATGGACCACACGATTGGCATTCTGTTTATGGGTAAAGCCTGCAGAGATGACTGGAAGTCTCCAATTGTAATGAGACTCTTAAAATAATGTAATCCTGTCCTTTATTACAAATACTGGCATATGCATTTCAATACCCATGGCTTATACATTATCTAGTTAAGTATTCTCTACATGGCAACAGAAAGGCTTTCACTGTTGGCAATTATTTAACAGTATGCTTATTAAAGCTTACTTGCATCTTGCAATCTCAGCCAAGCTTACCTAATGGTCATTAAAGTATTGCAACTTAAACACAGAGCAACAGGCACTTTGAGTAATAAGCATAAATCAACAGTACAAAAAATATGACAGAAACCAGACCATTCTGTAAAAATCAAGGACGGATGAAAAGCCACTCTAGTACTTGTGTCTACCTTGGATGGGGGGGGTACTCTGCACATTTACACTGCATAACTACTCCTTGCCTTGCTTCGACACATCCAGAGTCACTACATGGGGGAGTGGGGTGCAACAAGTATGTCACAGTTTGAAATGTCTCTGGCTGACTTGTGATGGCCCTGACACATTTGTCATACCTCTCAACCTCAGAGCAAGAAATCTGGACAAAGCCATACAAAGAAATGGGACAAAGGCCCAAAAATAAGGACAATTTTTAAAATATTGCTCTTATAAATTTAGAAAGATAATAGAGGTCTTGCATTAGTATGAATTTTCTGAATGGTATGAAATCTGAAACTCAAATGTCTGTCATTATTTTTTAACTTCAGTCTTTAATGATTTGTCACTAATTTACCCAAAAAAACACAATTTTATGAAAAATGGACTAAAAATGTGATGTAAAAATATAAAATAGCAACACAATACAGCTGGGAGCCTGTCAAAGAAGGGATACTTTAATATTAGTACTGCTAACTTGAGCAGCTGACAAAATAAAATAATCTACATGCATTTCTGAAATAAAAGTAATCTAACTGATTATTACAGTTATTTCTTAATTATAAACCATCCATGTTTTCTTCAAAAATTGCTATTTTGCAGAGGGATCATTAGGGGGAAGAGCAACATTTTGAGCCAAAATCAGGGACTGTTGAGAAGTTTGGCTATGCCTAATTCTATAAAGCAATTTATTTGCATGTACCTCTCAACCTGTTAATGCAATAAATCTGGACAAGGCCAAATATATTGGGGAAACATATAAACAGTACTAAAAATTGCTCTTGTATAAACTGAGACAGTTGATAGAACAGGTTTTACTTTAGCATGCATTTTTCTGAAGGTTATGAAGTCTGAAACTCAGTGTGTCATTATTTAGTGACTTAATTCCTAAATGATTTGCCAGAAAACCACAAATTTTATGAGGAACAAACCAAAAATAAGAAGCAAAAAATCTATTCATTCTTTGAAAATCTGGACATTTGGGAGGTATGGTTCAGCTGGGGCTGCCTAAGTTTGCCATCCTTCCGCCTCACAAAACCATGGTCAAATGGAGCCTACCCCCGCAGCCATTGTAGTGATCCATTACTTGGCTATTTCACTCCATTTACCATAAACACTAATGTGCATACTGATTTACTTCTCTAACCACACATACCACCACCTCACACCCCCCAGATATATCCCACTCATATTCACAGATCTCTCCAGAACTTTACTCCTCCAGCCCATCCAATCTTTTCAAACTCTCCTTACTCCCTACATCACCATCTCCTCACCCCACTCTATCTACTTTCTCTAAGACAACCCTCTCCCCAAAAAAACATACTTCCCTTTATCCTCTACTTTTCTTCAATCAGCTCCTCTCTCATATCTCATTCTCTCTGTCAGGTGACATCCACCCTAACCCAGGCCCAACCCCTACCTGTACCCACCCTAACCCAAGTTCTAATCAACACAAACACAAGACTATCCGCCTCATGACCCTAAATGCACAAAGCCTCCGTAATAAAATCCCCAACGTTCATGCCTGGCTCTCTTACAACCAGCCAGACATAACCGCTGTCTCTGAGACCTGGCTCAAACCCTCCATCAGAGATAATGAAATCCTTCCTCCAGGCTACCACATTATACGCAATGATAGAACTCATAGAAAAGGAGGTGGCGTAGCAATTATCTACTCCTCCACTCTCACTTTTACTCCATTGACCAACCCCATCCCAACATTCGTCAATGCAGAAATGACTGTAGGCTTTCTAAAAGTTAACTATAAATCCATCTGCATCTGCTCCATCTACATCCCACCCGGAGACAATACCAAAACTCTGGAAGACATCCTCTCTTGGTTTAACTCAAACATCAAATATGAAACCTACATTATTGGTGATGTAAATATTAACTGGACCTCCTTCCTCAAAGATACCCCATCTCACTCTATCAACCTCTACAATTTCACCCAACTAATAGACCTCCCTACTAGGCCAAACAAAGATGGTTCCTCCGGTACCATCTTAGACTGGATATTAACAATACATCCCAACCGTTATCTTGAAAGCTGGTGTAATACCAGACCCCCTAGGCGACCACTTACCAGCCTTCACTGACCGCCTATCCTCACACATAGAAAAACAACACATTTTCAAACAATCCTGTAACCTATCTTCCTTCAACCCCGAAAATTCTCTGAATGCCTCAAGGTTACTAATTGGTCCCTGTTGAAAATCCTTCCACTAGATAATGCCGTCACATATTTTAACCAAACCTTCCTTACCTTACTTGATAAGGTAGGCCCTTTACAAACCAAACGTATCAAAACAAATTCCTGCCCCTGGCTATCCCAAGAAACTAAATTGATAATCACTCAGAGAAACAAAAAGTGGAAACTGTACCAAAAACAGAAAAACCCCACCACCCTCAAAGAATATAAACATCTTCGTAACCTGGCCAAAAAATCAATAACAAAAGATCGCAAAAACTACTACAGCAGTCTGCAATACAAACACTCAAACAATCCAAAGAAATTCTGGACATCCATCTCTTCAATACTCAACCCTGGTAATACTTCCAATCCCTGCCCCAATCCCAACCTCTCAAGTCTTGAAACGGCTACTAACTTCAACACATTTTTCATTGATTGTATAGCTAAATTATCCTCCACTTTCCCCAATCCATCCATCAATACTAACCCCTCACCCTGCACCCCAGACCCTCTCTCTCACCCCCCTCCTCCACCGCTATTCTCACTTAAACCTGTCTCCACCTATACTATAAAAAGACTACTGCAAAAGCTAAAACATTGTCGCAATGCCCCTGACAACCTTCCAGCAAATTTTCTTCAAATATCAGCCTAATCTATAGCCTACCCCATATCCATCCTCATTAATAGATCCATTCAGGAATCCTATGTACCAACCATCTGGCGTTGTGCATAGATAATTCCTCTCCACAAAGGTGATAAGAACACAGACACTACCAACTTCAGACCCATAGCTATAGTCTCTCCTCTCTCTAAAATTCTAGAGAAAGCCATCCACTCCCAGCTCATGCCCTACCTAATCCAGCACAAACTCCTCTCTCCCACCCAGCATGGCTTCCGCCCAGGCCACAGCACCATGACAGCCCTCATTTCCTTCCTCGAAACAGTCAACCTAGCATGTGAGAGCGGCAAATATGTATCTTCTCTTTTTCTTGACCTCTCCAAGGCATTCAACACTATTTCCCATTCCCTCCTCCTGTCCCAGCTCTCACACTTGCATCTATCTCCCTCAACCCTAGACTGGTTCTCCAGCTACCTTTCCACGTGCCAGCAGGCTGTACAATGGTAAGAGTCAACCTCCCCTTTCTTACCTACACCCACAGGAGTTCCCCAAGGATCAGTACTTGGCCCTCTGCTCTTCAACTTATTCATTAAAAACTTTCACCTCTCCATCCCTGAAGCCTCAGTCATCCAATACGCAGATGACTCCACTATCATCTGCTCAGCCTCCTGCCCCTCCAAACTTTTACTTAATACCCAAACAGCCTTCTCCAAAATTGAATCATGGATGCAATCGCATCACTTGGCCCTAAATGCCAACAAAACAAAGCTAATGATATTTCCTCCCACTAAAACTTCCCAGTTCCACAAAGTCCAATTTTCCATCAAAAGCCACAATAACACCCCTCTTGAAATCGTTCCTAGTACCAAACTACTTGGCATTACCATTGATGAAAACCTAAAATTCGACTCCCACATCCTCTCAGCAATCAAAAAAAACACCAGAAAATCGGCCTCCTCTACAGACACAACTACTACCTTATTCCATCTTCCCGTCATACCCTTGCATCTACCTTCCTTCTCCCCTCTCTTTATTATGGTGCTCCCCTATTCTCCAACCTACAACTCGGACTCCGTGCTAAACTTGAGGCCTGTTACAACAAAATCTGCAAATTTCCGACCAATTCTAAGAACTCTTCCCATCACTGTCACTCCCTACACACCCTAAACTGGCTAGAACTCCACAACCACCTAAAGTACCTACAACTTACAACAGCCCACAAACTCATCTTTAAACCAGCAGAATGCCCCTCACTTGCTAAATCTCTTACACCCTACACACCTACCCATACCCTGAGATCCACAGGCCAAAACCTCCTGCATGTACACAAACCCATCTACCCAACTGGTAAACTACTACTATCCCACACTATAGCCAAACTATGGAACAATCTCCCCACACCACTACGTAATATACCTAACCACAACAATTTCAAATCCATGCTTTTCTCCCATCTCTCCTCCAAATGGGAATATCCTTCACATGCTCCCACCTAAAACTCCCACACTACTAACTCCACACCTAAATCATCATTTCTTTGCCTACTTTAACTTAATTCAGAGATCTTGCTCAGAACACCTTTTTCATAAATCTTTTGCGTACATGCCTCTGGCCTACCTTACTCATATTCTCAGACTTTCATTGTTTGTTTTTCTTATCTATTGTACCCATACTATTGTTTTCCTCTGTAATATTGTTAATTTGTCTCTATTCGTATGTATTTGTATGTCTGTTTGGGGCTTTTCCCCTCGGGTCTCCACTGAAAAAGGGTAATTCTTACCCAGCTGGACAAACCCGGTTAACAAATGCAAATAAATAAATAAATAAATAAATGATTTGAACTTCATTTGAAAGTTTTATTTTGCATTTTACAGCACAAACACTAAGACATCTGCTAAACAAACTTGGCATTAAAACTTCTCTGCCATTGAAACTCACATTTATTGAAACAACATTGAAACCCACATTCAAAGAAAACACATTTTACCCATGGCAGATAAAGATTAATTCTGGGCTGTTTTCAAATCATAGGCCCCTTGCATATGAAATATACATGTTCTCTTTGATACACCTTCCTATTGCTTTGAACATTTTTCCAGTAAACAATGAAACAAAACGCATGCACCAATGACAAAACAGCCCAATTCAGAACATTTCCATCATAAAAGTCTACTCAAACTTCTACAGTCAACTATTATCAGTAAATATGCACAATTCTACAGTCCACCATTATCAGTAAATATGCACAATCTCTGAAGTAGTAAAAAAGTCATCTAAATAATTCCACGTTAAATAAATCTGTAATGAAGAGGTTGCTGCTAACAATCACCTTTATATTTCAAATCATAGGCCCCTTGCATATGAAACATACATGTGCTCTTTGATACACCTTCCTATTGCTTTGAACATTTTTCCAGTAAACAATGAAACAAAACGCATGCACCAATGACAAAACTGCCCAATACAGAACATTTCCATCATAAAAGTCTACTCAAACTTCTACAGTCCACTATTATCAGTAAATATGCACAATTCTACAGTCCACCATTATCAGTAAATATGGACAATTTCTGAAGTAGTAAAAAAGTCATCTAAATAATTCCACGTTAAATAAATCTGTAATGAAGAGGTTGCTGCTAGCAATCACCTTTATATTTCATGGTTTCATCGAAAAATAAAGTGTCTGATGCCCCTGAGGAATAAATTGCCAAATTACATTAAAAATAAGCTAGTAATATTGCAATAGGAAATGGATGGCAAACTGATAACAGGCTCATAGTTAGTATCTTAACTTTCAGTACAGCAGCATTCACCCCTTATGGGAGTAGAACCAAAAACCTTCTGCATCAAAAGCAAGTACACAGCCTGTTGTGCTATTAGCAATGCGAGCTGACTTAGCATAATCAGCACTAAACTTCTCTTCCCCTGCAGCTCTCAGCTCCTTGTAAAATCTACTCAATACTCAACTGCATCTCAACTTCGCAGCACAAGAAATCTGGAAAAAGCCAAATTTATTGGGGTGGGTCAAAAGGGCAAAAACCAGGGACACATTAAACATTGCTTGTATAATCTTGGAAAGCTGCTAGAATAAAATGCTGTGTTACCACCATACATTTTACTGCCAAGGTCCCTGTGCAAAACAGTCAGAGCAACACACCACTACGCCAAATCATCTGCTTTGTGAAAGAGGAAGACTGAAACTTAAATGGCTATCATTTAATGAATTCAGTTCTCACCATAGCTGTCAACCTCTTAGCACAAAACACCTGGACAAACCCAGTAATGAGGGAATACAGCCCTCAAACATATTCAGTGAATTCAGTTCTTGCCATAGCTGTCAACCTTAGCACAAAAAACCTGGACAAAGCCAATAACAGGGTAATACAGTCC
The DNA here is from genome assembly GCF_019279795.1 of Protopterus annectens. NCBI lineage: Eukaryota > Metazoa > Chordata > Ceratodontiformes > Protopteridae > Protopterus > Protopterus annectens. Next base: position 1,059,200,646 of record NC_056745.1, read on the forward strand.
TAAAAATAAGGACAAATTTCAAATAGTCATCTTTTAAACTTAGAAAATTGCTATAATAAAAGGTTATGTTATTTTATATTTATTGCTAGAATAAAAAGTTGTTTTACTATGTATTTTCTGAAGAATATGAAGTCTGAAATTCAAATGCCTGTCAATTTTACTTCTGACGGAACAAAAACAATTTTCAGCAGAGGCCCAGGGAGAAATACTGTAGACACATGTCTTTGTAAAATGGCAGGACACCAGAGCAAATCCACACAAACACAGGGATAAGATGCAGACGCCACACAGAAAGCAGCCCAGCCAAGAATCAAACCAGAAAACCTATAGCTGTGAGGCAACAATACTGCCACTGCACCATCAAATATGTAAGAAATTAAACATTCAGAAACCTGAAGTCTGAAATGCCTGTCAATTTTATTTAACATTTGTTAATCAGGACAGTCTGACTTGGAACAAAAAAAAACAATTTTCAGCAGAGGCCCAGGAAGAAATAATGCAGACATGTCTTTGTAACATGGGAGGACACAAAAGCAAACCCACACAAACATAGGGATAAGATACAGACCCCACAAAGATGGCACCCCAGCCAAGAATCAAACCTGATAACCTGCAGCTGTGAGGCACACACACACACACACACACACACACACACACACACACACACACACACACACACACACACACACACACAAACTCACACACACACACACACATCTTGTAACAAACCACCATACATCCAAATCCCTGTCCACACACTTACTTGCAATAGATCTTCAAAATCCCTGTAGCAAACCACCATAAATCCCGAGTAAGCTACGAAACCTGCGCAAATCCCCGCCAGTCGCGAGATCTTTCCCCGACAAGACTGCAGCAAACTCCAATCCACACCAGACCCTGCCCATCATGAGATCTTCCCCCGATGAATTCCAGACTGCTGACATTGCAGTCCGACCCCAACGCGTTTTCCCAGTGAGTTCCAGGACAGTCTATGCAGTTTAAAACTGCATAGACTTCTGGGAGCTCCGTTCTTCATGTTTCCCAGTCAGGACTGCTGCTGAGACAATCTGCGCATGCTCCAGACTGTCTCAGCAGCAGTCCGGACTAGTGCGCATGCGCGAAAGTCCGCGATTTTATTAATTTTTTTTTTTTATTTCTTTATTTTTTCTTTCTTTTACAGTTGAGGGGGCTGCAGTCCAGCAGTCCAATAGCACGAGCCGCCCCTGGCTAAACCCAAACATAAAACTACTGTTCAATCTCACTTAGAAGTAAAATCAAGTTGGAGGTTGCAGGAACAAAACAGGTCCAAAAAGTGAAGAGTATCTCAAGACCAACTATGTAAAAAGAATGAGTATTTATTTAAAGATGAGCGCTTTCACTGTTAACACAGCTTCTTCAGATATAAGTTAAAATAAATAAAAACTTAAAATGGTTCTTTTATATGATCACCTCTAGTGGCCAAACAGGTAATTACAATGAAGAAAACATAAACTGATTCTTTTGTATGATCACCTCTAGTGGTCAAACAAGTAATTACAATGAGGATACATATAATGAATGAATAACAAATTGGATATACATCATAAAATCACAAATCAAATAGATGTTAAATGCTCAAACAATGCCTGTCCTGAAGATACAGAAAATCCCAGTCAACTACATTTCCAAATGAAATGACATGAAAAATATATATAACCTACATAAGAAATATCATGAATAAAAGTGAGTGTTGAAGGGTGGGGGGAGAAAAAAGCTAAATTCTCTAGTGGTCAAACAAGTGATTACAATGAAAAGAACATAAACTGGTTCTATTGTATGATCACCTCTAGTGGTCAAACAAATAAATACAATAAGAATGTATGTAATGAACAACCAGTTGAATATACAAAATATATGTCCTGAAATCACAAATCAAATGGATATTAAATGCTCAAACAATGCCTATCCTAAGGATACAAAAAATCCTAGTCAACTACATTTCAAATGTAGTTTCAAAATACATCTGTACTAGTATTTTACCTCATTTTTCTTTCCCCCCTCTCCCCCTTCATTACTCACTTTCATTTATGACATTTCTCACATAGGTTCGCTATTTTTCATGTCATTCCATTTGAAATGTAGTTGACTAGGATTTTTTGTATCCTTAGAATAGGCATTGTTTGAGCATTTAATATTCATTTGATTTGTGATTTCAGGACATATATTTTGTATATTCAACTGGTTGTTCATTACATGCATTCTTATTGTATTTATTTGTTTGACCACTAGAGGTCAAGCACTTTAACCACAACTACACCCTCCACCTCAACAGGTAACACATGAGTTTACTTCTTTTCCATCATAGAGTTGCATCATTATCAAGACAACTCTAAGGAAATGACTTTTGGGTAGTTTCACAGTTAACAATATGTACTGTATGTTTTTCTCTACTGTTTAATTTGTCCATTAATGAAGATTCACCTTACACTTCCTACATAAGAGTCTGTTACTAATTATACATCCTGCTTTCACTAATCATCTCAATTAATTGGAGCACCTATTGTTTTAGTCACATCAATATTCAACTACACCCTCCTTCTCAC
>NC_056745.1:1059203727-1059219899 GCF_019279795.1 Protopterus annectens
TGTATTATTTCAAATCTGTCCTTCTTCACTAGCTTCAAGCACATTAACAACAACTACAGAAACTCCACCTTCAACCTCAACAGGTAAATGCACCAATTTACTACCTGTAGTTAGACAGTTATATCAACTTACTGCTATTTGGTGTTCAGTTATATGTGACTTTTAAATCATGACTGTGTGTTTTTCATCACTACCAATTTAATGTGGCCATTAATGAAGATACAGATTACATTTTCACTAGAATATAGTGTTTACATTTCTAATTTCCTTCTTTGAACTACATTGTTCTTTAACTGCAGTACATATTGCTTTAAACAGATGTCTCCACATTTGTGTCCACCATTATGTGTGAAATGATTATCACTGATCTAAAACTAGCTTCATAGATATCAAAGGATTGGATGAAAAACACCTTGAATATTCTGTTCAAAAAGCTATCTCTTTTAAATGTGTGCTCTTGCAAAATGGGAGAATAACATACTTTTCAACATGTATGTTTGCAGATTTCTTTTGCAGTTCTTCCACTGTCTTTATATCTTATTATGGCAATGTATTTGCGATACTTCAACATAGTTATGTTTGCATGAAAGGAAGAGACTAATAAAAATATATTACATTCTTGGCATTTGTTTTCAATATATAGAACATCACCAAATTGTTTGATTATTGGCTTTTAAGGATACCCTCTCAGAAAGACAATTTTGTACAGATAACTCAGCACAAGATTAATTTAAATTTACAAACCATTGTTGTTGCATTCTGTATTTATGAAGTTTTGCTACTAATAGCACAACTTAATATAAGAAGTTTAAATTCATCATCTCCATTCACTTCTTGACTTACATGCATTTGACATACTATGTCTTACCGAAACTTGGCTAAAACCCTCTATTCAAAATCAGGAAATCACCCCTCCTGGCTATAATATACTTAGATGTGACCGCATAAGGAAGAAAGGTGGAGGCATTGCTATTATCTATAAATCTAATCTCCAAATCACCCTCTATAACGAACTTCCATCACTTGACTCCAAAGCTGAAACATTATCTATCAAGCTAAACATTAACAACAACAAATCGATTTATCTAATTTGTATGTACCTTCCCCCTGGAAATAATACTCATAGTCTAGAAAACTTACTTAGTTCACTTTCTAACCAACTTCCTCAGGAAACTATAATACTTGGTGACTTCAACATTGACTGGATGACCTGTTCATCCCAGCACCCCACCTGCCATATAAATCTTTATGGCTTCTCTCAATTAATTAACACTCCAACTAGAATCCATAAACCCACAAAAAAAGAAACAACTCTTGACTGGATCCTTACTAATAACCACCCAAACATGTACTCTCCAGGAACTCTTCCCGATAATATTAGTGACCATATGCTCACATATGTTATTAGACAAAAATCACATATCCCAACTACCCATAAACTAAAGGTGTCTCGCTCAAACAAATTCTTTAACCCTGATAAGTTCCTGACTGAATTGAATGCATGTGACTGGTCTCCAATTACTACCCTCGAACTAAACGAAGCAGTGGCCTATTTTAATACCAACTTCCTAAAAATCCTTGACTATCATGCTCCCATTCGTTCTACTAGGATAAGAACGAAAGCAGCCCCGTGGCTTACTAAGCAAACTAAACAAAAAATGCTCCTTAGAAACAAAATTTGGGCTAAATGGAGAACTACCAAAAGTACATCTGATCACCTACTCTTTAAGCAATTAAGAAATGCCACTAAGAAGGATACTCTTTCTGACAAAAAGGAATATTATCTTCACCTTCAACAAACTAATCAACAATCCCCCCAAAAATTTTGGACAGGTATTAACAAACTTCTTAAACCAGGCCATTCAACTACTCCTACCCCTACAGGCTTTAACCTCAACAACTCCACCCTAATCCCAGATGCCTTTAACAAGTATTTTACAGAAGCCATTCAAACACTAGCTAATTCATTACCCTCTTCCACTACCTCCTTACCTAATACCTCTAACACCTCATCCAATGCCTTTTATATTCAGCCAGTTCCTTCATCCCTTATTTATAAGTTTCTCAAGAAACTTAAACCTTGCACCCCATCCGCTGACCAACTCCTATCAGAATATCTTCAAATCGCTGCAAAAGCTATTTACTACCCCATATCCATTCTTATTAATAGGACTATCTCTGAAGGAAAAATCCCCACCTCATGGAAAATATCTTATATAATACCTCTACATAAAGGGGGCTTCTCTATTGAGCTCTCAAACTTTCGCCCTATTGCCTTACTCTCTCCATTAGCAAAGATTATGGAAAGATGCATACATAAACAAATTCTTAACTACCTTCTACAAAACAAACTTCTAGCCAATAGTCAACATGGTTTTAGACCTTCCCACAGTACTACAACTGCCCTCCTTTCCTTCTCTGATGCCATAAATAATAATAGGAACAACAATCTCTTCTCATCAGCATTATTCCTAGATCTGTCAAAGGCCTTCGACATGGTTAACCATAATATACTTCTGGACAAACTAAATCTCTATTCACTTGGCTCACAAACTCTTCAATGGTTTAGGAGTTACCTCCAAAATAGGCAACAAGCAGTGCTATGGAACAACACCCTATCCTCCTTACTTCCAGTAAACATTGGGGTTCCACAAGGCTCAATCCTAGGTCCCCTTCTTTTTTCTTTATTTATTAATGACCTTTATCTGAATATACCCCAAGCCATCTGCATTCAATATGCTGATGACTCAACTCTTATCTGTGCTGCTAATAACATCTCCTCCCTCCAGTCCCTCACCCAAACAGTCTTCCATAATGTAGAAAAATGGTTTCTGGAACAATCCCTCCTTCTTAATCCCAAAAAAACAAAACTTCTTCTCTTTACCCCTACAAACAAATCACCAACACCTTTCTTCACTATCTCCTCTAACAACACTACCTGTATTAGTCCAGATATGACCACTCGCCTATTAGGTGTAACCATTGACAACCATCTTAATTTTGATGACCACATTAACAACACCATTAAATCTGTTAACAAAAAAATCGGTACTCTCTACAGAATTAAACCCTTTCTTACCCCAACTGCTAGAAAAACAGTGGCCCAGACCCACCTGATCTCCACCCTTTTCTATGCCTCTGCTATATATACAAACTTGTCTAAAAATAACATCACCAAACTTTCTACCTGTTACAATAGTATTACTAGATTCATTACTGCTACCCCTTTTAGAACCCACCATTGTCTTAACCTCAAGCAACTAGATTGGTTAGAACTCAACAACCACATACTCTATCAACAATTAATTCTCATTCATAAAACCCTTTACTATCCTGATGCTACCCCTAGCCTTACAAAACTGATTTCACCTTATAAAAACCTAGCCACACTACGCTCAGCTAATAAACTCCTTGTAGCCTTAACCAAATCAAAGAATAAAGCTGGGGACTCATTATTTTCAAATTCTGTCGGGAAGATCTGGAATCAACTACCTCAGGAAATAACAAACCTAGACTCTACATCCCTTTTTAAAAGACATATCAAAGAACATCTTAAAACTCAATGGCTGTGTCCTTGTGCTAATCCTGACTGAAATTACTTCTCTATTACTCCCAACTTCCCCCCCCTTGCCCAACTATCCCTCTAAAAAAAAACTTTTTTTTTTACTTTTGACAGTATTATCTTTGAGAATGTCACTAACATTTTTCATCTTCCCTCCACCATGTTATCATATCTTAAATTTTTTTTCTGTATCTAACTGCTGAATGTTGCTTACCTTGTAATCCTATTATTAACCAACTATTTTCTGAAAAATTGATTCTGCTTGATTTTTGTTTCCATTAATTTTGTATAAGTCCACCCTTGAACTTATGGTATTTTGCTTAATATTTTTAATGTTAATGATTGTTTACTTCTTGTATTTGGAGCTTTTCTCCCCGGGCCTCTACTGAAAACGGATATTTGTCCAGTTAGACTAGCCCGGTCAACAAATGTAAAATAAAATAAAAAATAAAAAATAAATAATAAAATAAATAAAAATTGTCCTCATGATTTATAGAAATTAAAGTTAAAACAGACCTATATTTGCTTAATTTGAATGGAATTTCACCATTAAGTGCACTATTGGCATTCACAATATAATGGTAATCCTTTATTAAAGCTGAATGTATCATCACATTTAGTGAAGGTGGAGATGTCAGATAATCCTGTACTATCAATGCTAAAGATGCTTTGTATCAGTATTTTTCTCATCTAAATGTTTGTAAAATGTATTCCCTGTGATTTATAAGAAGCTAATCATGGCATGTTGTTTTGATTGACAGCAACAACAACAACTACTACTCCAGCTTCAAGTAAGCCATTATGTTTGTTTTTTTTTTAATTAATAAATTGTATTAAAATGAGTTGAAATGTAGATGTAAAAAGGAATTGTTGTTGCTGTTTCTTAAACACTATAAAACCTGTGGTAAACTGTAGTTTTCTTGTCTAGGGACAAATAGAAAAAGGTAAAGAGGGGGAAAAGAAAACATTTTATGTGCTATTCATTTCTTCAAAACCTTTTACATTTGTATATTTAAACTTTGTTTCCTAATGAATGCTAAAGGGTTGAGTAGAAATGGACTAGTTTGTACGTATAACAGGTGTGTGGCTAAATATGGGGTACAAAATATCTTTAATATGCAATAGTGGAATTTGAGCTTGATACCTTTTTCTAATATGGATTAGAAGAAAATATATTAGCCTCTAGTATTCTTTCATGTGAGGAAATGTCAGATGAGCAATTGCGATTTATGTTACTCTAGATTTTCATTCCATGTATTATTTATTCATGTTTCCGTGTTTTTGCTAGATTTACCACTTAATAGTGGTACCTTTTTCTTGTTTTTGTGCACCTTTATGGTTTTAGAAAAAATATGTTAAAAATTAATGTCAGCAACAAAACATCATGAATGATATGAAAGTTAAATGGAGTTGTTTCTTTCCTAACCAGCTTCAAGCACTTTAACCACAACTTCACCCTCCACCTCAACAGGTAATGCATGAATTTACTTCTTTTCAATCACAGACTTGCATCATTATCAAGACAACTCTAAGGAAATGGCTTTTGGGTAGTTTTACAGTTAATATGTACTGTATGTTTTTCTCTTCTATCTAATCTGGCCATTAATGAAGATTCACCTTACATTTCCTTCATAAGAATCTGTTACTATTTATACATCCTGCTTTCACTGATCATCTCAGTTAATTGGAGCACCTATTGCTTTAGTCACATCTCTCTTCAACTACACCCTCCTTCCCACTAGTGAAAACGTTAATTGACTTGAAGAATTTGCTTGAAGAATAATGAGAACAATGCTAAAATTGCTATTTCATTTTTAACAAATTTGGTCTGCAAAGTATAACTGGGGCTTGCTTCCTAATATTTATGTTGCCAGATTTGCTTTCATGTATCCAGAGTTATCTATTTCATAATGAAGTTTCAGATTACCTTTCCCTTTAGCTTAGGCAAAGTAACTGCTTATGAGGCAGATAAGATGATCTGGTCTAAAACTTGTCAGCCTCAATGTCTTATAAAAACATCACTGATGCTAGTCTTTATTTCAGCCGTTAAAACACTTTCAGAGAATCCTACCTTGAAATATCTAAATATTGATGAACAAAATCTGTGTAAATCATTCAGCCACATTTGTATTTAGTTGTACAAATAAGAGTAATTGAATTTCACAGCTTAATAATTCTTATAATTTATCCATCTCTTCATAAGGAAAAGTCTTCCAATGTAGCCGTTTTCCTTGCTGGCATTTGCTGCTCTAGAAATCTTATAACATTTGTTTTGCATATACATTACTCATTTTTATCACCCATTATAATTGCTAATACATTTGAAAAATGTTTTAATCTGTCACACATTTATTATTTTTAAGTAAATCTTGAAACATTTTCCCCTATTGTTAAATACAATTTTATTTAAAAAAAACAAAGGTGATCTTTCCTTAAAACTGAATGTAGAATCACATTATAGTGCAGGTGCAGGTGGCATATAAATACATGAGAGCAATGCTTTTGCTGCTTTTATCAATATCTGATCTCTCCTAAGTATTTTTAATGTGCACTTAGTTGTTATTTTTTAAGAAGCTGACATTGGCCTTCAATTTTCATTCACAGTAACAAGAACTACTACTGCAACCTCAAGTAAGTTATAAAACACTATTTTTCAAATTATGGTAGAATTTCTTCAATTCCATTTGATAGAAATTATTAATATATCTTTTTTAAGCTGTTTAACATATGGGAAAATGAATATTGCAGGACGAGAATTAAATAGCCAACATTTTGATGTAAGAAGTAAAATGGAATATTGATTATGTTATATCCATGTGCTCTAATTATACTGTGTGGTTCTCCTACATCAAAATAAAATATGAATGCCAGGATCCTGAGAAAATATGTGTGACCTATTGTATATTATACTTTTGCAGTTGAAAAATGCGGGTGACAGAATTTCTTTAATTAGCTGAAGGTCCCCAGGCATTTTAACTTTCATTATCCTGTATTGTAAGAAAGTATGAGTTGGCCATACATTAATTCTGTGAAATCAGGTTGTAAGACTAAATTATATTTCTTCATCCTCCATAAATTATGCTGTATTCACCTCTAAACGGGGTCAACTTTTATTCCTGTTTTACACATCTGTATCCCCTTAGAGACATTAGGATCAAAATTAGTATTTTGGGATGAAACATTGTATATGAAGTAATGAATTATTTCAAATCTGTCCTTAACTAGCTTCAAGCACATTGACAACAACTACAGAAACTCCACCTTCAACCTCAACAGGTAAATGCACCAATTTACTACCTGTAGTTAGACAGTTATATCAACTTATTGCTATTTGGTGTTCAGTTACATGTGACTTTTAAATCATGACTGTGTGTTTTTCATCACTACCAATTCAATGTGGCCATTAATGAAGATACAGATTACATTTTCACTAGATTATAGTGTTTACATTTCTAATTTCCTTCTTTGAACAACATTATTCTTTAACTGCAGTACATATTGCTTTAAACAGATGTCTCCACATTTGTGTCCACCATTATGTGTGAAATGATTATCACTGATCTAAAACTAGATTCATAGATATCAAAGAATTGGACGAAAAATGCCTTGAATATTCTGTTCAAAAAGCTATCTCTGTTATATGTGTGCTCTTGCAAACTGGGAGAAAAACATGCTTTTCAACATGTAGGTTTGCAGATTTCTTTTGCAGTTTTTCCACTGTCTTTATATCTTATTATGGCAATGTATTTACGATACTTCAACGTAGTTATGTTTGCATGAAAGGAAGAGACTAATAAGAATATATTACATTGTCGGCATTTGTTTTCAATATATAGAACATCACCAAATTGTTTGATTATTGGCTTTTAAAGATACCCTCTCAGAAAGACAGTTAATTTTGTACAGATAACTCAGCACAAGATTAATTTAAATGTACCAACAATTGTTACATTCTGTATTTATGAAGTTTTGTCCTCATGATTTATAGAAATTAAAGTTAAAACAGACCTATATTTGCCTAATTTGAATGGAATTTCACCATTAAGTGCACTACTGGCATTCACAATATAATGGTAATCCTTTATTAAAGCTGAATGTATCATCACATTTAGTGAAGGTGGAGATGTCAGATAATCCTGTACTATCAATGCTAAAGATGCTTTGTATCAGTATTTTTCTCATCTAAATGTTTGTAAAATGTATTCCTTGTGATTTATAAGAAGCTAATCATGGCATGTTGTTTTGATTGACAGCAACAACAACTACTACTCCAGCTTCAAGTAAGCCATTATTTTTGTTTTTTTTTTTAATTAATAAATTGTATTAAAATGAGTTGAAATGTAGATGTAAAAAGGAATTTTTGTTGCTGTTTCTTAAACACTATAAAACCCGTGTTAAACTGTAGTTTTCTTGTCTAGGGACTAATAAAAAAAGGTAAAGAGGGGGAAAAGAGAATATTTTATGTGCTATTCATTTCTTCAAAACCTTTTACATTTGTATATTTAAACTTTGTTTCCTAATGAATGCTAAAGGGTTGAGTAGAAATGGACTAGTTTGTACGTATAACAGGTGTGTGGCTAAATATGGGGTACAAAATATCTTTAATATGCAATAGTGGAATTTGAGCTTGATACCTTTTTCTAATATGGATTAGAAGAAAATATATTAGCCTCTAGTATTCTTTCATGTGAGGAAATGTCAGATGAGCAATTGCGATTTATGTTACTCTAGATTTTCATTCCATGTATTATTTATTCATGTTTCCGTGTTTTTGCTAGGTTTACCACTTAATAGTGGTACCCTTTTCTTGTTTTTGTGCACCTTTATGGTTTTAGAAAAAATATGTTAAAAAATGTCAGCAACAAAACATCATGAATGATATGAAAGTTAAATGGAGTTGTTTCTTTCCTAACCAGCTTCAAGCACTTTAACCACAACTTCACCCTCCACCTCAACAGGTAATGCATGAATTTACTTCTTTTCAATCACAGACTTGCATCATTATCAAGACAACTCTAAGGAAATGGCTTTTGGGTAGTTTTACAGTTAATATGTACTGTATGTTTTTCTCTTCTATCTAATCTGGCCATTAATGAAGATTCACCTTACATTTCCTTCATAAGAATCTGTTACTATTTATACATCCTGCTTTCACTGATCATCTCAGTTAATTGGAGCACCTATTGCTTTAGTCACATCTCTATTCAACTACACCCTCCTTCCCACTAGTGAAAACTTTAATTGACTTGAAGAATTTGCTTGAAGAATAATGAGAACAATGCTAAAATTGCTATTTCATTTTTAACAAATTTGGTCTGCAAAGTATAACTGGGGCTTGCTTCCTAATATTTATGTTGCCAGATTTGCTTTCATGTATCCAGAGTTATCTATTTCATAATGAAGTTTCAGATTACATTTCCCTTTAGCTTAGGCAAAGTAACTGCTTATGAGGCAGATAAGATGATCTGGTCTAAAACTTGTCAGCCTCAATGTCTTATAAAAAACATCACTGATGCTAGTCTTTATTTCAGCCGTTAAAACACTTTCAGAGAATCCTACCTTGAAATATCTAAATATTGATGAACAAAATCTGTGTAAATCATTCAGCCACATTTGTATTTAGTTGTACAAATAAGAGTAATTGAATTTCACAGCTTAATAATTCTTATAATTTATCCATCTCTTCATAAGGAAAAGTCTTCCAATGTAGCCGTTTTCCTTGCTGGCATTTGCTGCTCTAGAAATCTTATAACATTTGTTTTGCATATACATTACTCATTTTTATCACCCATTATAATTGCTAATACATTTGAAAAATGTTTTAATCTGTCACACATTTATTATTTTTAAGTAAATCTTGAAACATTTTCCCCTATTGTTAAAAATAATTTTTATTTAAAAAAAACAAAGGTGATCTTTCCTTAAAACTGAATGTAGAATCACATTATAGTGCAGGTGCAGGTGGCATATAAATACATGAGAGCAATGCTTTTGCTGCTTTTATCAATATCTGATCTCTCCTAAGTATTTTTAATGTGCACTTAGTTGTTATTTTTTAAGAAGCTGACATTGGCCTTCAATTTTCATTCACAGTAACAAGAACTACTACTGCAACCTCAAGTAAGTTATAAAACACTATTTTTCAAATTATGATAGAATTTCTTCAATTCCATTTGATAGAAATTATTAATATATCTTTTTTAAGCTGTTTAACATATGGGAAAATGAATATTGCAGGACGAGAATTAAATAGCCAACATTTTGATGTAAGAAGTAAAATTGAATATTGATTATGTTATATCCATGTGCTCTAATTATACTGTGTGGTTCTCCTACATCAAAATAAAATATGAATGCCAGGATCCTGAGAAAATATGTGTGACCTATTGTATATTATACTTTTGCAGTTGAAAAATGCGGGTGACAGAATTTCTTCAATTAGCTGAAGGTCCCCAGGCATTTTAACTTTCATTATCCTGTATTGTAAGAAAGTATGAGTTGGCCATACATTAATTCTGTGAAATCAGGTTGTAAGACTAAATTATATTTCTTCATCCTCCATAAATTATGCTGTATTCACCTCTAAACGAGGTCAACTTTTATTCCTCTTTTACACATCTGTATCCCCTTACAGACATTAGGATCAAAATTAGTATTTTGGGATGAAACATTGTATATGAAGTAATTAATTATTTCAAATCTGTCCTTAACTAGCTTCAAGCACATTGACAACAACTACAGAAACTCCACCTTCAACCTCAACAGGTAAATCCACAAATTTACTACCCGTAGTTAGACAGTTATATCAACGTATTGCTATTTGGTGTTCAGTTACATGTGACTTTTAAATCATGACTGTGTGTTTTTCATCACTACCAATTCAATGTGGCCATTAATGAAGATACAGATTACATTTTCACTAGATTATAGTGTTTACATTTCTAATTTCCTTCTTTGAACAACATTATTCTTTAACTGCAGTACATATTGCTTAGAACAGATGTCTCCACATTTGTGTCCACCATTATGTGTGAAATGATTATCACTGATCTAAAACTAGATTCATAGATATCAAAGAATTGGACGAAAAATGCCTTGAATATTCTGTTCAAAAAGCTATCTCTGTTATATGTGTGCTCTTGCAAAATGGGAGAATAACATGCTTTTCAACATGTAGGTTTGCAGATTTCTTTTGCAGTTTTTCCACTGTCTTTATATCTTATTATGGCAATGTATTTGCGATACTTCAACATAGTTATGTTTGCATGAAAGGAAGAGACTAATAAGAATATATTACATTGTCGGCATTTGTTTTCAATATATAGAACATCACCAAATTGTTTGATTATTGGCTTTTAAAGATACCCTCTCAGAAAGACAGTTAATTTTGTACAGATAACTCAGCACAAGATTAATTTAAATGTACCAACAATTGTTGCATTCTGTATTTATGAAGTTTTGTCCTCATGATTTATAGAAATTAAAGTTAAAACAGACCTATATTTGCTTTATTTGAATGGAATTTCACCATTAAGTGCACTATTATAGGTTCATAGGTTCATACTAGGCTATCTGCCCTAGGGCATTTATAAGCCTAGCCAGAGTTGTGTGGCTTTTACCACCCCTTAGGTTGAAGAATACTATACCCATTAGTTTGCCGTGCCTCTGTCCAGCAGTGATACAGAGATGATCCCTGGGGTAAACCTACGATCTCCCATCCACTGGTCAAGATTCCTCTTGAACAGAGCCAGCAAGGTGCTCTGTCTTACATGGACCGGGATTCTGTTCCACAGCATAGGGAGTCTCTGGGTGATGAATCTGTCTCTCCAGCATGTCCTATTTATATCCGTGTTAAGGTTTAAGTCTCTTGCTCTTGTGGCTCTGGTGGATTTGAATTTTTTGAGGTGGAGCATGTCCATTAATTCCGGGTTGGACATGGCCTTGTATGTCAGGCACAGGTCACCTCTGAGCAGACGGTATGCGACTGAATAGAGCTGGAGTTTCTTCAGTCGGGCAGCATATGGCATATTTTTGAGCCCCTTTATCCTTTTGGTGAGGAACTTTTGGGGTCTTTCCAATTGCTTCAGGTGTCGGGTAAGATACATTCCAAATGGGGCATTGTACTCAATCATTGGTCTGATAAGTGAAGAGTACAGGGAACAATGACCTCCCTTGATCTGGATGTGAATCCCTTCATAATCAGGTGGGCAATGTAGAAGGTCCTCCTAACCACTTTGGCAATGTGAGTGTCAAAAGAAAGGTTACTGTCAACTTGGGTCCCCAGGTCCCTGATAACCTCTTCTGTGCTTAATGGATTGCCACCTATGTGGTAACTTGGGGTTACCTTGTTTTTACCAAAGGGTATGACTATACATTTTTTGGTGTTTAGCTTAAGGCCATGGCTCTGGCACCAGTTATCCATTTCTATGAGACCTCTCTGAAGGATATCTGTGTCTGATGGATTTTCAACTATGATGCCCAGTTTGCAGTCATCTGCAAACTTTGTCAGCCACAATCCTCCTATGTTTGCCTGCACTTCTGAAAAGTAGATGCCGAACAAGAGGGGGCCCAGGACTGAGCCCTGTGGGACACTGCTTGTGACCGGCTTGGAGTCTGACATGGCACCAGCAACTCTAACCCTGTGGGTTTTGTCCTTGAGCCAGTTTGCAACCCATCTTGTGACATATGGGTTTACATTTAAGCTGGTGAGCTTTTCTATGATACCCGAGTGGGGTATTGTGTAAGCTTTGCAAGGTCAAGGTAGGCTGTGTGAACTGCCTTACCCTCATCAATGGCCTTGGTGACTGTTTCAAAAAAGTCGACCAAGTTCAAGAGGCATGATCTGCCCTTGACAAAGCCAAATTGGGTAGGATCCAATGTCTGTAGGTCCCCTATGTCTTTATTTATGAGTTCCATTATGATCCTCTCCATAGCTTTGCAGACCAGGCTTGTTAAGCTTATGGGGCGGTAATTACCAGGGTCCGTAGAAGCACCGCCTTTGTGGAGTGGGACCACAGTTGCCATACGCCACTCTTTGGGTACATATCCTGTGGTAAGGCTAAGATTAAACAGAAGCCTTATGTGTGGGTTTAGTTCCTCATTGAGTTCATGTAGCACACAGCCGGGGACACCATTCGGTTCCATTGATGCTGTGTTTTTAGCTTTAGAGAGAGCAGCTCTCACCTGGGCATTTGAGATGATTGGGATGCTACACTCTGCTGGGATAGATATTTCCCCTTTTGGGGGGGAGGGAGGGGAGAAATTTTCACTGAACCTGTCTGCCAGTATGTTTGCAATGTCTGTGGGTTCAGTGATTTTTGTATCATTTTGGACTAATTCTGAGCATATCTGGGAGTTTCCACCCAGATTTCTAACATAGCTAAAGAAGGCCTTATGATTGTCTTTTGAGTCCTTGGCGATTTTTCTCTCAAAGTTGGCCTTGGATGATTTTATGAGCGATCATAGTTTTTTACTAGTATTGATCAGAGATGTCTTCCCTTTTAGGGATTTTGCTCTATCTTGTATTAGATTTCTCCTCTTGTTGTAAAGTTTGTTTATGGCTGGGGTCCACCAGATCGGGCGCTTGCCTTTGGTGGAAAGGGTCTTGATTTTATTTGGGATTGCTTGATCCATGCAATCCTGGAGGTGCTCGTAGAAAGCATTTGTAAGGGATTCAGCAGCATGGGTTGTGGTTTCCAATGGCTCAGGGGCCTTGAAGGATACCACACCAGTCTTAAGAAGTGTGAAGTTGGCTTTTGAGAAGTTCTTCACTGTGGTCTTTTTTGTTAGGGGTGGGGGCGGGATGTGGATCTCCAGTGTGATTAGTTTATGGTCTGATCTCACCAATGAGGGATATACTTCCAGTGTGAAGCATTTTGTCCCCATGTTTGTGATGATCAGGTCTAGTATATTTTCACCTCTTGTGGGAATGGTGACAAGTTGTTCCATAGCATTTGAGTTTATGAACTCCAGGAACCTTTGGGCTAGGGTATTGGGGCTTGAGTAATGTTCCCAGTCTATGTTTGGGTAGTTGAAGTCACCCAATATGATGGTGTTTGGAGAGACATTTATACTCTCCAGTGTCTTCAGGAAGGCTGTTTGGGGTTCCTGAGTTTGAGAGGGTGGCCTGTAACATGCTACAAACTGTAGAGCAGTTTTGCCTATGGTTAATTGCACCTGAATGGTCTCTGATGCCGTGAGTTGCCACCAGCCTGGAGGTGTGGGTATCCTTGATGAATATGGATACACCCTCCTTTTGTGGTACGGTCCGGTTTGGGTCGGAGCAACGCATGATATGAGGTAAAACCTGATAGTGCCGGGGTGCTCTCAGGAGCCTTGAACCAGGTTTCAGTCACAGCACAGACATCAATGTTCTCCATACTGAGGAGGGCTTCGAGGGCATGCATCTTGAGATTTAGACTTCTGGCATTGAGCAGCATTACCCTTAGATTTTTTTCCATTATTGTTTTCTAGGGTGGTGGGTTTAGAATTTCAGCCTTGTCTAAAAAAGGCACTATGGGGGTGGCAAGAGCCTTTGCCAATATCCGGAAACCCAGGAGTGACAGGTGCAAGCCATCCCTTGCGAAGCAGCATGGCTTGTCAAGCATGTCATTCCAGGCAGACAGACATTGGATCCCCTTAGAATGACACCAGAAATTAAGCCAATTATTAAAACTGATCATTTTGTCTCTGTATTGTGGCATCATTCTTGGTGAAGGTAGGATACTGCTCAGGGTCAGGGTCATACCAGCCTGGGCTACATAATCTGAGAGCTCCTTTATGTCTCTTTTCATGTAGTCCAGGGAGGTACGTCTCAGGTCATTCACACCGGCATGGACAATGACTGAGTCATACTTGTACTTGCTGTGGAGTGACCTGAATGCTTGTGTTATGTGGTGGATTCTAGCGCCCGACAGGCAGCTTACTGTGACCCTCTCCTTGTTCAGTCTGGTGAGTGGGACGTCAGTGTGTCTGACTATGGAGTCACCTATGACAAGTGGATTTGGCATTGTGTTTGGCCTTAAGGGCTGTGACTGATTTGCACACTGACTTTGTGATCTATGTGTTGCTTGTGTTATGTCATGAGGTGGCAGTTGTTTGGGTGTCTGCTTTGGAGGCCTCTGCTGTTTTGGTAGATTTTTGATCAGTGCCTCTGAGTATGTCTTTGTGTGTTTATGTGTTTGATTTGTAGTTGTGATAGTTCTATGTGAGACTGGGTTTATGGTGTGTGTGGTTACCTTCTCCTCCTGTCTGGTTTTGCCAGTCCTGAGTTGAGAGAGCTCAGCCTCCAGTTTGGCTATATAGTTGCATCTCTCGCATGTATTTGTGTTTTGCGGGAGGAGGAGAGGGATGTTCAGTGTACATGAGGCAATTGTAACATTGCTGCTCAATATTCCCAGATTCACCAGCTGAGCAGGAGAGGACGCTAGCAACTGACCCTTTGACATGCTAGAAGAAATGAAAAAGTTTGCTGTGTAACTGAGTCAGAAAGAACCTATAGGGAAGTGGGTACTCAAGGGGGTTTTAAGCTAGTGAAGTACTTTGTATAATATAGAAGTGCTTTTACCTGACTAAAAATGCTTTAGGAACAAGTGCTGAGCTTTACAGATAGAGAATAGACTGTTTAGATTACAAGTAGAGCAGTTCTAAGGGAAAAAATGAAGAGCAGACTTTACGGAGACAGAAATAGTTTAATCTTGTTTAACCGGCGCTGCCCGATGGTGCTCTAGTGGCAACTCCGAGCTAAATGCAGAAAAGGCAATAAGTCAGTAGTACAGGCTAGCACACTTTAGTGGGCAGCCAAACAATTAAATTAAACAGCAAACAAACACTTTTCGACTTGAATTAGACTAATTTCGACTAAAATGTACTTTTAAGTGCAGATAATAAAAAATGCAGTAAATAACTATGAAAACAGTTAAAGCTTGCTCTAGGTAAACAGTAGAAGGTAAAACAAATATAAAAAACAGCAGGATACTTAATCAGGAAAGCAGTCGCTTTTTTTCAGTTCTCTGTAGCCAGGAAGACTCAACAGGACCATGGGTAATCCTTTATTAAAGCTGAATGTATCATCACATTTAGTGAAGGTGGAGATGTCAGATAATCCTATACTTTCAATGCCATAGATGCTTTGTATCAGTATTTTTTCTCATCTAAATGTTTGTAAAATGTATTCCCTGTGATTTATAAGAAGCTAATCATGGCATGTTGTTTTGATTGACAGCAACAACAACTACTACTACTCCAGCTTCAAGTAAGCCATTATGTGTATTTTGTTTTTTTTAATTAATAATTTGTCTTAAAATGAGTTGAAATGAATATGTAAAAAGGAATTGTTGTTGCTGTTTCTTAAACATTATAAAACCTGTGGAAAACTGTAGTTTTCTTGTCTAGGAACAAATAGCAAAAGGTAAAGAGGAGGAAAGAGAACCTTTTAACTGCTATTCATTTCTTTAAAGCCTTTTACATCTGTATATTTAAACTTTGTTTCCAAATGAATGCTAAAGGGTTGAGTTGAAATGGACTAGTTTGTATGTATAACAGCTGTGTGGCTAAATATGGGGTACAAAATATCTTTAATATGCAATAGTGGGGGGAAAAAAATTTTTCT